>NC_051154.1:232795144-232932555 GCF_013339745.2 Dermacentor silvarum | reverse complement strand
ATGCATGAGATGGCGCACCTTTTTGTCTTAACTCATGTTGGGGTCAGCGCGCTTGATAAGGCGGGACATGTCCTCTATGTACATGGCTACGCTTTCATTTGTGCGCTGATTCCGTGCCCGAAGAGCAGTTTCTGCCTTCTCCCTGCGATCGTTGCTACCATACGTAGCCAGCAGCTGCTGCCGAAACTCTTCCCAAGACGACAGAGAAGCCTCGTGGTTTTCGAACCACGTTCGCGCCGAGTCTTCTAAAGCAAAATACACATGGCGCAGATTGCGTTCTTCACTCAATTCGTTAGACACAACCACGGACTACGCTTAGCAACTGGCGCATACAGGACCTCCCCAATAGAAAGCCTGTATGCCGAGAGTAACGAACCCTGTTTGGAGCACCGAAGAGCTTTGCTCACAATCTCATACGTGCTTAGAATCACAGCTCTACCCAATCATATATGCCACACTCTTGCTACCTACACCACAAACAGAATACACTATGCCAACAAACCACACAGCGTGAGACTACTTATCCTTCGATTTGATGATATGTGCCAAAACTACAATGTTCCGAGCGAGGCTCTCAAGGTCGCCGGAACACCGAATAGACTGCCCCCGTGGTATGATTTCGCACATTTTTGCGATTTTACCCTAACATGCCACAAGAAAAAAGAAACACCGCTTGAACACATAATGCAAGATTTCTTAGAATTACAAAATAAATACAATGATTACACCGAGTTTTACACTGACGGTTCCAAGACAAATGAACATGTTGGAAGCGCAGTTGTATCGGAATACTGGGAAAATTGTCTTAGGTTGCCACAGTCTGCTTCAGTTTTTACAGCCGAAGTATATGCCCTGCTTATGGCCTTAGAAAAAATAGTAACAGAAGATTATAAAAAAGCGGTTGTCTACACAGATTCCCTTAGTTCACTTAATTCTCTCCATAGAAAATCAGAGTGCGAACCTTTTCTCGGCTGCATCCTGAGAATGCTCGGCAAATGTGAAAAGCATGGTAAAATAATTCGTCTCTGTTGGGTTCCAAGTCACGTGGGAATCCCGGGAAATGAAAAGGCGGACAAATGTGCAGCACTCACAGCCTGTAACAAAATTAGACAAATAAATCTTCCATTCAAGGACTGTGTCCGGGTGGTCCGTGCTGCGATCACCTCAAAGTGGCAACACGAGTGGGGCTGCCAAGTAAATAACAAACTACAAATAGTAAAACCCATACTACAGGAGTGGAAGACATCTTATCACCAGGAACGTTTCATGGAAGTCATTCTATGTCGCATTCGCATCGGACACACACATCTCACACATAACTTTTTATTGAAAAATGAACAACAAACGGTTTGTGATCACTGCCAAGAATCCCTAACTGTGAATCACATTTTAATAACATGTCCGGCGTTGGAGGAAAAAAGACAGAAATATTTTTATGAACTTTACAAAACACTAACACCACTTCATCCATCCCTGATCCTAGCTGAAAATGCACTTGTATCTCTAGACGATGTTTTTAACTTTTTAGATGAAACAGGGTTCTTAAACAAATTTTAAAGTAAATGATCTTTGTTGCTTGAAGCAGTTTTATCAAATTATATATTTTCAACCTGTGCATGGCGCATCATAGCCTTAGTTGCTTTTGCGCCACAAAACCTTACATAACTAACTAACTAACTAACTAAAATGGTCCAACTAGTCCTCGGCGTCTTCGAACGAGTCGCCGTGGAAGGCCTGTGGTGTGATAGGTTGACTCACTATGAGCTGTGCCGGTGTAGTGACTTGGCTGGTCATGGTAGCGTGGTCAGTTGGCTCCCTTGCCGCGAAGAGAAGAGGTCCGAATTCTGGCGAATCCCCTCGAAGACGACGGCTGGTCCGTTGGTGCACTGGCGTCAGTTCCAAGGGTTCCAATCGCCGAGGATCAGGACTAAGCTCTCTTCGGTGTGTGGGGCTCGAAATCATACCCCGCACCTCCACCAGATATGTAGCACTCTTCAATGAAGCACACTAAACAAACTGGTTTATTGTGGGCGAACTTGTGCCCAGAGACTTAACACTAAAACACATTCACACAATTGACAAGCAGAGTTAACAGGAACGCGTTCCACAGTCAACCACGTCCGAGAGAGAGAGAGAACAACTTTATTTTAAAAAAAAGGACCCCAGTCCGGGTCCACGTCCGAAGATTGAGCACACGCGCAGCCGCGTTCGCGTGCACGAGAGACACGCGCTGTCTCGCCACGCGCAAGGCGTTGCTGGCGCTCTTCCAACGGCGGTGCGATGAGACGCCTGGAAGGATACTTCGCGTGGAGAGATCTCTGCGGCATTATGACCTGGGCCGCAGACAATCTGCTGTCACGTGTTCCTGCTGTCACGGCACGGCGCGGAGAAATCAGTCGTTTCATGGCCGAACACTTCACACCTGGCACAGCGGGGCGTGTTGCTTTGCTTTCCGACGTCGCCTTCCTGGGCGCACCGGGAGCACACCTTAGTGACACCCCTGTAGTCGCAAATTATTCGGTGACCGTGTACTCTCATGAAGTTTGCTACAGCCTTGAGCATTTCAATGGGGACCATCCGCAGGCTGTTACCAACATACTGTCTTCCTTTAATCGACTGCTTATAAATTTCCAGAACCTTGCCATTCGGGGAAAACGTCGCGGCACGGAACGCCATCCTCACGATGCAGACGACCAGCTAGGCCGGTCGCGGGCTCCGGAAGATGGCGCTGGCCGGGCGAACCGTACTCGACGAGAGAACAGACACCAACTGATTGTGTGCACACGTTCGTCACGTGCGTGCGCACATGTGTGGAAGTGCAGCATACATCCTCATTATTGCAAGGCCTCCTCCTAGCGCAAGTGTATTATTGAAATAATTTAATTTCTCAAAGTAAAATGCGTCAGAAAATTCGTAAAGTATGACTTAAACACAACTTTCGGACATCATAGCATCGAATTGTAATTCGAATATACAAGAAAATACATTTCTGTTATGCGGAAACTCAAATAGTAAACCCTCCAGCTGCCGTTTGTTTTTGGGTGAGCATAGACCGAAAAATCCAGACCAACTAGGGGCTAACAGCTTCATTGTTATACAGAGTGTTTCAGCGAGCACTTTCAAAAATTCTTAAAGGTTGCCTGCGGCAGATTGCACAATTCTAGTTCATGAGCTGGTCTACCCGAAGAGGCGGACATTACTTCCACAAGAAATTGAAATCAATAATCGAATAATTACCAGAAATTCACTAATTAACTTTTTAACTAATTGCGTGATGGCCCATATTGCAATTTAGAAATGGTAGCCGTGGAGTTCGCAAGGCGGATCAACTTGGAACGAATTCTCGGGATGACACCAGTTTCGAGATATTAATTACCGAACTTTCCGGAGAAATGCATTGACGTTCCAGTTAGGTTCTTAAGAAAACGTCGCTTTATGCATTGACGCACAAAATTAACTGGAACGCCAATGCATTTCTCCGCAAAGTTCGGGAATTCATATATCGAAACTGGTGTCATCCTGAGAATTAATTCTATAGATAAGTGGATCCGTCTTGCGAACTCCAAGGCTACAATTTGTAAATTGCAATATGGGCCATCACGTGATTAGTTAAAAAAACTTAATTAGTAATTTTTTGTTAATTATTCGATTAAACATTTCAATTTTTTGTGCAAGTAATGTTCGCCTCTTCGTGTAGACCAGCTTACTAACTAGAATTGGACTGTCTGCCACAGGCAACTTTAAATAAATTTTGAAAGTGTTCGCTGAAACACTCTGTATATACGTATATGACTTCACCACTGCCAGATTTCATCACTTTCACGAATTAATCAATTGCGACGGGTGCGCTTAGGTAAATAATTGGAAGTGTTATTATTGGAACTTTTAAAATGATCTATTTGAGCATTTATATCAGGGAGTCATGAGGGAGGTAGTGGCCGACTACTGCACCAGGGAGGCCAATTCCTGTTCTGGTGACTTTGATGAAGCTTAGTGGACCTTCCTAGTTTAGTTGCTCCTGAACTAATATAGCCCCACTAGCTGTCGGCAATATATTTTTTTTCTTGCCGGTGTCAGGTTCCACTCCATGCCTGAAAATGTAGTGCACTGGATTAGTATTCGAACTCACGACCTTCAGGTTTGAGGCCGGGTATTCTACCTCTGCTCCACACCACCACTGCTCAATCTGATCAACAAGAAGAAAGTAAGGGATATTCGAAATTATAACGTGGGAAAGATTGAGAAAGCCGTCAAATACGTACGCAGAATTAAATCAGTAAGAAGAAAGCTTGGCATAGGACAAGGCAAGATGTATGCACTGAAAGATAAGCATGGCAATATCATCCGCAATTTCGATGGCATAGTAAAAGCAGCGGAAGAATTCTATACTGACCTGTACAGTGCCCAAAACAACCAAGCTACTTTCATTCGAAATAGTGATGTACCGGATACAGAGGCTCCTTCTAGAACTAGCGATGAAGTTAGAAGGGCCTTGAAAGACATGGCCAGGGGAAAAGCTGCTGGAGAAGATGGAATAACAGTAGATTTAATCACATATGGAGGAGATATCATGCTTGAAAAGCTTGCGACCCTTCATACGCAATGTCTCACAAGTTCAAGTGTACCGAGAGCTGGAAGAACGCCAACATTATACTAATCCATAAGAATGGAGTCGTTAAAGAATTGAAGAATTATAGACCCATTAGCTTGCTTTTAGTATTGCATAAAATATTCATTAAGATAATTTCCAATAGAATCAGGGCAACACTTGACTTCAGCCAACCAAGAGAACAGGCTGGCTTCAGGAAGGAATATACTTCGATGGATCATATCCATGTCATCAATCGAGAAATCTGCGGAGTCTCCCGTCGCCAGTGCGGTGCTGGCGATGCGACCTTCCTGGCCCGGAGCCACGTCGATAATGCTCACACAACGCCGTTTCTCCTTCGATCACGCCTCGGGTCACGCGCCTCGCGCGCTCGCGCCGTTCAGAACGCTCCGATCACATCGTCCTTGTCTTCTTTTATGGCGCCGCCGGCGTCTTACTCATGACATGGCTCCCCTTTTTAAGAGTTTTTTCTGAAAAAACTGCTTCCTCTTGACCTTCTTTTTGGCGGCGAACTTGACTTTCGTTGTGGCTTGAGTGCTCTTCTGTGCGTCGTCTTCGCTTGCCACTCATCACCACACTTCACTGCACTGTCGCGCACGTTTCACCATTTGTTCTGTTCACACAACACTGCACTCAATTGTTCGTAATGCTTATCGTCCCAAACACTCTATAAGAATAAACTTGGTATCTATACACATTTGTAAGAGCTGACAATTCCAGTGTCCGAGGGCATTCCTAATGATAGTCCTTTAGTGGCATACCAGTTATACCTGTTCTATTTTTTCCTCCTTTTACGGAGCTCCCACGCTTCCCTACGTACGGCCTGCTTCTTCCTCTTTCCTCCTCTAGCACATTTCTTGGGCGGTTTGGAATGTCCCTGCCTTAACTCTGGCTTCATCTTTTTCTTTGGCGCACCCATCTCATGCGCACGCGTTTTCCTGCGCTGCTTTCCTCTCAATCTCCTGCGAGTCATCTTCCTACCGTTACGCGTTCCGTGCACGTTCTTCCTACATTTAAAGGCTACCTTACTTCTGGGGTGATTAGGATATCTATCGGCTTTACCTTTGTTCATTCTTATCGACCAGCCCATCTTATGCACACGCGGTTTCTTACGCCGCCGTGTCTTCAGCCTCCTAGGAATCCTTTTACCCTTACGCGTTGCGTTGCTTGGGTGGCTAGGGCATCTATCGTCCTCCTCATTTCCCTCGGAGTTTGACTGGCTCCTCACGTCTGATGCCTCTTGATCCCTGGTTTCATTCTCTATTACAAACTCACTATCGTTCTGAGGTGCAGCCACTTCTTTCTCTGCTGTGCTCTGCTCCTTGCTTACGCAAATTTTCATCGGGATGTCAGTCATCCTCTTATCCTGCTCACTATGAGTCAAAGTCTCCTCAGTGGTGAGCTTCTCCTCAACGCCGTCACGGGCGCTATCTACTCTGTCTGCGTCTTCTGACGCCCCTCTGCTTTCAGGTTGCTCTATTCCGCTAGTGGGTCTACTGTCTATCTTTAAATCATCCTCACTCGATTTCCTTCTTAATGCCTGTAACTGCTCTCGCAGCATTTGGATCTCTCTCTCCTGAAGCTGCTTTCTCTCTTCATAAGCTTTAGTAACTGCAGCAAGTTCTGATAATCGAGCGGCCTCAACGCGCTTCCTTTCCTCCTCGATTAATTTGAGGCCCTGCTCCTTGCTGAGCTTCTGTTCGCGAATAGTGGCCGATATCGCCTCCCAATCCATCTCTGCAACTCCCGAGTATCAGTGACTGGGCTGGATAGAATCCGGGAACGGATCCTGGCAGGCTCGCCAATTGTGATGTGGTTTGTGTGTCAACCTCTCTATGTGGCTTTCACAGATTATGAAAAGGCATTTGATTCAGTAGAGATACCAGCAGTCATAGAGGCATTGCATAATCAAGGAGTACAGGAGGCATACGTGAATATCTTAGCAAACATCTACAAGGATTCCACAGCTACCTTGGTTCTCCACAAGAAAAGTAGAAAGTTAACTATCAAGAAAGGGGTCAGGCAAGGAGACACAATCTCTCCAATGCAATTCACTGCATGCTTAGAAGAACTATTCAAGCTCTTAGACTGGGAAGGCTTATGAGTCAGGATCAACGGCGAATACCGCACCAACCTTCGGTTTGCAGATGACATTGTCCTATTCAGCAACAATGGAGACCAATTACAGCAAATGATTGAAGACCTTAATCGAGAAACTGTAAGGATTGGGTTGAAGATGAATATGCAGAAGACAAAGATAATGTTCAATAGCCTGGCAAGGGAACAAGAATTCAGGATCGCCAGTCAGCCTCTAGAGTCTGTAAAGGACTACGTTTATCTAGGTCATTTACTCACAAGGGACCCTGATCACGAGAAAGAAATTTACAGAAGAATAAAATTGGACTGGAGTGCATACGGCAGGCATTACCAAATCCTGACTGGGAGATTACCACTGTCGTTGAAAAGAAAAGTATACAATCATTGCATTCTACCGGTGCTAACATATGGGGCAGAAACTTGGAGGTTAACAAAGAAGCTCGAGAACAAGTTAAGGACCGCCGAAAGAGCGATGGAACGAAAAATTTTAGGACTAACGTTAAGAGACAGGAAGAGAGCGGTGTCGATCAGAGAACAAACAGGGATAGCCGATATTCTCGTTGACATTAAGCGGAAGAAATGGAGCTGGGCAGGCCATGTAATGCGTAGGATGGATAACCGGTGGACCATTAGGGTTACAGAATGGATACCAAGAGAAGGAGAAGGGAAGCGCAGTCGAGGTCGGCAGAAAATCAGATGGGATGATGAAGTTAGGAAATTTGGAGGTGCAAGTTGGAATACGCTAGCGCTAGACAGGGGTAATTGCAGATCGCAGGGAGAGGCCTTCGTCCTGCAGTGGACATAAAATATATGATGATATGATGATGATAAAGGTGAAACAGAATTTCACGGCTGCCGTTGGAAAGAAACTTTGTCTTTCGAAATTTTTTTATGACTTTTAGTGAAATATATGAACTAATTCAATTACATACTTTATTTCAGGATTTCTCTCGTCCGATAACAAACCGAATTCGTCTGACATTCGTTCGTCTTACCGTTAGTATGTGGACTCGTCGAGCAATGAGAAAAAAAAAGAATAAACTACTTGTTGAAGACTATTTTCTCTTTTTTACTTACCTCTTAGACTCGTGGCCCAATAGTGTAACTTAGGTTTCTTGTTCTTAAAGCCATCTTTTTCCGCCTTCCAGGATTCTTGATTTTTTTCCTTTATTCGTAGCTTCGCGCATATCGGTTGATTCCCTATAAATAAAAATTATGTAGTGCCGTGAACTCTGCAACAGCTTGTGCGGATCGCACACAGTCATCGGAGGACACTGTATCATAATGTAGCATAAATTACAATAGAAAGGCCATCACCTAATCGTTTACCTGTATTGGTTCCATACTATCTGGTTTTGATGTCGCAAGGAAGTAACCATTCGAGATTACCACACCGGGAACGAGTGAATGCAAATGAGGGGGCGAGGGAAAAAAAGAATGGAAAAGCAGGTAACAAGGAGCAAAGAAAAAAGTTAACTAATGATCACTCGTACGCAACCAGTCAGTAAAGGAGTACGGGGGAAGGTAAGCAGCTTGGATGTAGGCGGGGATAGGATGATGCCCACCATTTTCTAGCCAATGTTTGTGCCCGTGTCTGTGCCAACACGTGCTGCTGACAGCGCTTGCAAGGCCAAACGAGCTCGCAACACCCCCCCCCCCCCCCCCCCCCCCAACAGGCGTGTGCGCTTGCCGCAGCGATGAGCGAGTGGCAGAGAAAGTGGTGGCTTGTTTTGTTACGTGTCCATGTCTGTGTGTTGCGCGTCTTTTTCTCGGATCACGACGTCATCCTATGACTCGATTCCCGGATTTTCTTTCTTATTCCTTTGTAACCTCTCTCCACACAATATCTGCCGGTCTATAAAAGCTAGCGCGCTCGGCGAAAACTTTAGATCAGCTCCGAAACATCCAGTCCATACTAGTTCGCTGATCGCAGACGACTGGCACACTGCATAAACATGAAGGTGAGATTTGTGATTTTTCTTGTATCTTTCCTCTCAAATTTCTCTTTGAATGAAAGGGCTGGTGAAATCAGTTTATCTCAGTAAACAGCAATGTGCATGTATGACATCTATAGTTTTGATCTTATACCAGTGATGATGATGGTTTCTAATGGCATCACCTTTGAAACGGGGCTACAACAAATAGTCCCCTAGGCTGCTTGAGTTAAAGAGGGTTTACTGCATTCATTGCACTTGAGCGTTATGCCTATCTCTACTTTATATTATTTGTCTTCATTAAAACATTTATCTTTATCAATCGTCCGCAAGTGTAGCCAAATTATTGTTCATTTGCCATAGAGCTCCCTTGAATTGCACAGCAGCCAGTTGTACACGCAAAAAAAGCTCAATGTGAAGTCAGAGATCACTGATTAAAACGTTTCAGATTTCTTTCTCTATTTTTGTTTCGAGATTCGCGTGCACACAGACAACCTTGAACTTGTGTCATGGTCGTAAATGTGCATTTGGCATGAGCTCATGCACTACCTATTGCAATTGAGAGCCCCAGTTGACTCCTGTACTCTCAGTTGCATTATCGGCCATTTGTATTCTTTTCTAGTGAAGTGAGCTCTGTGTTATTAAGTTTTAATCCTCTGGACTCACTTTATGCTCGTGTGGTCTTTCGCCCGGCTCCACACGAGCAGCAGCATCTAATTTCACTATGCTACGACCTCCACTCTCGTAAAGGTGCACCCTCGAAGAGAAAAATGTATCAGCTCATACATCAATAGTCAACAACGCTCATCATGCTATGAACGACTAGAATGGACTAAACAAGACGAGTTTACAGGGTAGCATTAATGATTCAAATGAGGAACTGGTATAAAGTCTTCTGCTGCTGTCCACCCGCAGGTCCTGTGTCTTGCTGTGATCGCCGGCGTAGCGTGCCTTGCCCTCGCTGGTGAAGTCAAAAAAGAAGAGAAGGCTGCTGGCAAGGATGAGAAGGTCGAAGGCCGCGGTGGTTTCTTCGGAGGAGGTGGAGGTGGCTACGGCGGCGGCCACGGCGGCGGCCACGGTGGCGGCCACGGTGGCGGCCACGGTGGAAGTTTTGGAGGCGGGTATGGACAAAGTGCCGGAGGCTCCCAGAGTGGCTTCAAGCAAGGAGGCGCAGGATACAACCAAGGCTCTTCAGGCTTCTCTGGAGGCGGCTCGTCTAGTAACGTTCAGGGCTACAACAACCGGGAGGGGTACAGGTCCAACTCAGGCTTCTCTAAGTCCGCCTCGAGCAGCCACGGAAGCGGTTTTGGCCAGCAGTCGGGTGGATTCGTGGGTGGCTCCTCGGGTCACAAGTCTGGCCATGGAAGCCAGCAGCACGGCCACGCTGGCGGAGGCTATTAGAAGGTAAGGAAATCATCCTTATCGGCAATAGCTACTTTCATTTGCCTTCTACCGGCGACAAAGAGAAAATTGGCCCTAGGCATGCAAAACACTTGGACGCGCGTCGTCATCGTTATTGGTATCGCATGTTATCTAGCGCTTTTATGGGTTCGTTTATCTTGAGCTTAGTTCTAAGTTGTGCGCTGGCTTAACCCAACACATCTTACTATATTGACTTTCTTCCCAGATTGGTATAGGTCTAATAGGTAAAACGTAGCCACCGGGAGACCTATTCATATCCTCGTTGACGTTCCGTTAAGCAAAAAGTAAAAAATGCGGGGGTCAGGAAGTAATGTATTTTCGTAGCATTATAGCCAGCCATGCTACTGGACAATGAGGTATCTTATATATAGTGTAAGCAATGTGCTGCTCTTTGTATTCATGTGATAGACTGAAAATTCCAAGGCGTGTCTTTTGCTGATTTGTATATTTCTTGGTCACTGCTTTCAGGTCTAAAGCATCACGTCTAGTCGTCTCGTAAACATTGCCTACTATCATGCTCTACTCTCGTGCTTTCCATACATCGCCACAAAACAGAAGAAAACCCTGAAAACCATCCAAAATTAAAACGTAAAGCCACAGAACATAAAACTGTTCCTCTCTTTCAAAAAGAGTTTGTATTTTTGTAATAAAATTATGCATTTGTATTATACGTCAGCGTGACTCGTTTTTGTTGCATAAATGCAGGCTCTATAGCACACCGCTCACTGTGCCTATGATCGATTGAATTGGTGTAAATTGTGTATTTCGGTTCACTGCGAGCGTAGGAATGTTAATTATGTAGCGTATAGTTTCATGTCCCATTCCATCGATTGTAATTTGTTGGTGCTAAGGCTTCTTTACGGCTCAAAGTGCCCGAAAAAACATGTGTAACAGACTTTACGCGATGTGAAAGTCAACTTCCAGATTTGAACTTCCAATGGTTTAGGTTATCGGCCTACTTCATTGAATTTATATACTGCATGGACACTGTCCCGAATGTCAGTTTACATTTATCTGTCGGTATTTAAACGGGGTTTTCAGTAAGTTTCTTTTCTTACGTAACAGAACACTGGACTAAATATTGCTCGTTTATAATTGGCTGCAAATTTGACGCGATAACAATCGGGGCGCCTTTACCATAGCAGTCTCGAGCACCAGCGCGTATACCTATATATTCTTATAGCATGGTGTGCAATCTCATACAATATCACGTAATAAGAGGGCTACCTGACAAACCTATTCAATTGCAGACACCTCAGACCAGTCTAATTACCGAACGTACACCAGAGCGGCACGTAGCTAGTAAGTTAAGGAAAAGCGTGCACGCATCAAGGTGTACATTCACCGAAGGCAGAGGCCTCCCTATCCAGCACGCAGTCTGACTTTACGAGTGCTCTCTGTACAAATAAAGTATCTAGGTTTCGAGCAATAAGCACACGTGACTGGCACTTTCGGAGAACTGGTAATGACAAACACCCTCTATAGCTGGTGTTCACCGATACACCCTATACGTCTGCAGGAGAAAGGAAGCGGCACTTAACGTCCGTTTGGCATGATTAAGTCTGACGTTGTTGTATACCACGCGCACACTTAGAACTCCGCCAGATTTAACCAAACCGGATGCTCAATCAAAGCACAGGATGGTTTTGGTTCCGTCACTTTTTTTGGCACCAGATCATTTGACGAGGTTGCTAACGGGTCTAGATTTTGTAGTAATGTCACGCATTTATCGGAATTTTGTGAGCAACTGAATGTCGTAAGCATTGACCGCTTCGTATATTTTACCGGCTCACCTATGCACACATAAATTTGGGGACATAAAAAATACACACAGATTGATGCACGCACCCACGTTCATAAGCACGCAGATGGACGCAAGCAAGCCCGTGCACACACAAACCCAAGCAGAACATTCAGTGCCATAAAAGTATTTTTATTTTTATTATACCTCAGCAGAAAAGGTTGTTGAAGTAAAGTTACAATAAGAAGAATCAGTTTAGTGTGAAGTACATGACATTAAATCAAAAAAAAGGAACCGGTACCACACCACATCTATTGTGACCGTAAGGCACCCTCATCAGCGGAATTTGGTCACGCGCTTTATGAAAATTTACGGGCTGCCTAAGGAGTTTCACACACATGAAATATGAAGAACTTTGCGATGTGGCAGCAAGATTTTGATCAGATTTTAATCGTAGCAACAAGAGAAAGGTGGCAGGTAAATAAGAAGTCATTATGTAAAACATCGTGTCTTTTAATGCGATTAGTCCTGTTTGGATGACTCACCCTCTTTGCAGTGTGCAGGGTTCACTTACCTCCTTGAAATCATAGAAAACCGTCGAATGAGGAGAAAGAAATTTAAGAGCCCTTAAAGCTCCTTCAAAACAAATTCTGTTCCCCATTTGCTTGAGAACTGGGGTTGGGGATGGCTTCTGAACGTTCAAAGTATCAAACTCTGCATCCGCTCAATTCCATGGGCATCCTTTATTGGGAAATGATCCTAGATATATTCTGTGCTCAGAGTTTTCCTAAGCGATTGCAGTCTGGCATATCCACGGCCACTGACAACAGGTTTGTTTGAATCGCCATTGCTACTACTGTATTAAACGACGCCAGATCAAGCGACTAAGCCGTACCAACATTCTTGTTTTGTTTCGTTTCGCTAGTTGGTTTACATAGCACTGTCATGGCTCACTTGTTAAGGCCTGGGCTTTAGAAAGGCCTGGAGGAGTAAGTTTGAGCCACGCCGCCTTAATCTGACGAGTATCTTTGGGTGAAGCTGGATTCTACTAATCCTTCTCGCGCGAAATGTGTGGTGTGCCACAAGGGGATGGACATCGCTACAATGGGAAGGTCTACTTTGTCAAGCCACCGGAAGAGCTTGGAGCCCGTGTGCAATCCAATGGCTTCTTCGCTTGAACTCTTGAACTCTCCTTGAATTTTGCGTCGGAAGTTCTGTACGAACCCTGACTATGTAAAGGATACTACGTCTTGCACGCCGATTCACCACATAGGTGTGGAATGAACCACATTTTATGCATGCCCGATTATACACCCTGCATCCAAACTTAAGCCTTCTACTTCCACCATGACTTACCCGAAAAGACGGGACCATTTTTGTAGGGTATTGTTGGGCACCCCGTTTACTAATACCTGCGCGCTCCGCGTAGGGATGGCCGACACCGCAGCGTGTATCGATTGCGGCAACGTGTAAACAACTCGTCATGTTCTATGCCAGTGCCCGCAGTGCAGTGTGCAGAGGCAATCGCTTTCCGTTCTGCTCAACCAGTTGGACGACCAGCCTCTGTCGGAAGAAAGGATTTAAGCACATCGAAAGGGGACTAAACATCGCACCAGAAGGCCATGCTAACGCTACTGCGCTTCTTGACATCGGCGGGCCTGTGTGAACGCCTGTAACAGGAACGCATTTTCTATTACATGTTCCTGTTCCTTTTTTTTGTCTCTCTGTTGGCCCTCTTTCAATCCCCATAGCCCCCACCCCAGTGCAGGGTACCAAACCGGAAACTTGCCTATGGCTAACCTCCCTCTGTTTCCTCTCTCTCTCTCTGTCTCTGAGTATTTCTTTATTGATTTTTTTAGAAATACCTCACAGGCCTACGAAGAGACATAGGGTGAGGGGGGGCGTACGCTACAATAAATACAATTGGTTAAAAGATATCGATGCTACAAGGAATCAAACATAGTCACAAGACAAAGAAATTTGCATACAACAAAAACCAGACATATCTTCAAAAAAAAAGAAAAAGAAGTGAACGGATAAGCATTGCATAAAAACAACAAGAGTGAAAAAAAGTTGCATTATACATTACATAATCACAAAGGACTTTATACATTGCATGATATTGCAAAAGCGAAAAAGAAAAAAATGAATAAAAAATAAAAACTAACACACGTATAACGAGTGACAATGCATTAAAAACGTAATTGGTTTGATAAAACTGCGATCAGTGTGAAGAAAAATGTTTCGTCAAATTACAGCAAAAAGCGTCATGATTTGTGAGCTACGCAATGCTGCCCGGAAGGCTGTTCCAGAGACGCATAGCGCGAACCAGTGGTGAAAAGTTAAATGCTTGCGTCACGCCCTATACGCGGGCATAGCTGAAATTATTGTGTAATCTGCGCGATGTGAAGACGTGGTGTTTCAAGCAGGGGCGGATTCAGGTTTTTTCTGAGGGGGGGGTCAGCTTCTCTCAATGATGATGATGATGATGATAGTAGCCTTCCTGATTTACCGAAATGCACCGTTTCTGCTCACGATAAACCCGCGTTTTATACGGCTAGAGCAACACCTCTAGCCCGCCGTGGTGGCTCAGTCAGCTCAGGTGTTGCGCTGCTGAGCACGAGATCACGGGATCGAATCCCTGCCGCGGCGGCCGCATTTCGATTTGATGGAGGCGAAATGCAAAAACGACCGTGTGCTTGCGTTGTAGTGCACGGTAAAGAACACCAGGTTGTCAAACTTAATCCGGAGCCTTCCACTACGGCGTGCCTCATAATCAGAACTGGTTTTGGCACGTAAAACCCCAGTAAGAGGAAGAAGTCCTTTAGCGAAGCCAGGTATCGGTTCCTCCGAGTTTATAGGAAAAGGACGTTACCCAATACAGCCATGTGCTTGGCGGCTGTGCCTGATAATACAGGGTGTTCAAAACTAAGATTTATGGTTTTCTTAAAATTAGGCAATTAGGCACCCAGCAGGTGGGCACAAAGTGAGATGATAATTATCGCTGTGAGCAGCCGAATTAACTAAAGTTGAACAACTATTTTCTTTTTCGACTGCAGTAAGTGGGTATGTTTGTATTGAAAACTTAGAGACAGTCGTGTTTCTACACAGTATCGGTCGGAATAATTATTCTAGCGTGTTCGTGCTCCGAGATTTCCGACTCCAAATTTCAATTGTCTTACTGCGCAGAGTTATCGACTTGACGCACGAGCGGTTTATGCTTTGTGTTGCTGTGGAAGGGAAGCATTTTTAAGATTTTTGAGGGCATTCACATCTTGATGGGTGAAGTGTTGTCATGAGATTTGTGCATGACAACACCAAACTTAAAGCGGCAGTATGTATGACATATTCGTTAGCATAGCTTAAGGTTTCTGCTGTTGATGGTGTAGTTGTTGCTTTTGATTTCAATAAAACTTACAATACTTGGAAATCAGCAGTCACTTTATTTGCGTAGCCCAGGCAATGACCATGTCTGGTCGTCTAGTCACCATTACGCACGCGCATTACACTCCGGCTTCTCCGCTCGCGCCATTATCTCGGCATGGCAGCTACCGCCAGCTTTACAGGCTGCGCGGTCGCGTGTTACGACAGCGGTTACGGGTTCTTCGATTTTTTTTTTTCGCCAGCCGTGAGGCGAAGGGGGACAGTTATTATCTTTGCCAATGCCTCCGCCGCGTTGTCAGACTAAACGCCGCACTCAACAGCCGCGTCACATCATGGAAGAGCTTTGCGCCAATCCTCACTCTCTTGCATGCGTAATCATGCGAACGACAATTAAAATTTGGAGTTGGATATCTCGGAGCATATACATGCTAGAAGAATTCTTCCAAGTGAAACTGTGTAGAAACACGACTGCCTCTAACTTTTGAATACAAACATACAAACTTACTGCAGTCAATGAATAGTTAATTATTCAATTTTAGGTAATTCGGCTGCTGACAGCGATAATTATCATCTCACTTTGTGTCCCCCTGGCCACATGACTTATTTGCGCAGGTGCTCTTTACGTGCCTCCCAGTGCCTAATTTTAAGAAAACCATAAAGCTTAATTTTGAAGACCCGGTATGTCTAGCCTGTATTGTTTCTTAAAATAAAATTTGGGATGATTTGTCGCAGGTTTGTTATGCATGCGTAAGCACGGGTCCGTCTTTGGAGTTCTGTTGGGACACCTTGATTTCCTTAAGAAGATTCTTTGTGTTCGGCTGAGACACCTTCGTTTGCTTTAGAGCTCCGACGCGGCAACCACTACGCTGGTTGTTTACGATATGCGGATCACCTCGTATGAAGAAGAGTCTCGACGCCACCTGCAAGAACGATGTGGCCTAGTAGCCGAGAGCGCGAGCCAGCGTCTTCATGTTTTGTTTCCCACGCGACGTCATCCTTTTACACAAGGTGCGCATCTGCTCCCGTTTCTCTAACCACGCGACGCCATCCTAGGCCCGCGTGCTGGCGTTGGCCGCTGACATCATGCTCCCCCACTTCGCAGCCGCTCCGCTGCTCGAGGCTTCGCCCCGCTCCGCGAGAACGGCCACTCAGGTAAACGGATCCGGCGGCTTTGAGCCTCCTAAGCTTAATTTAATGTACGACAATAAAACTGCGAAGTTATAATGAAAAAATGTCACAGTTTCGCCCTAAGGGTGAAGCATGAATGCTAGCAACACAGCAATGTCATACGAAGTAAGATGAGCGGCTTTGGTAGCAATATGAATTGTAGTAAACATGAGCTGATTAAGTAAGCAGGTGTGCTGCGGCGTAAGTAGACCGACATGAAGAGAGACTCGATGACCACGAGAAGGCGCGTGTGAAACGGTGGTGTTGATGAGAAGCGCTGCCCGTGGGCAGCGCGTGCGAAGGGACACACATGTAGCGCTGCAATGCCGATCCGGGCAGCATTGCATGTGTAGCGCGCGTTGGAAAATGTGGCCCGACTATTACTAACTGTGGTGTGAGCGTGCACAAACAAACATGAATAGATCACACTGAATGACTGGAGACAACGACTGTCAAAACGCTGGCAGCAAGCGCATATACGCCGCAGCGGGCGAAGGTACGTGCGGTTTATCGCTTCAACGGAAACTGAGCGGCGAATGCACAGCGCATAAAGGTCAGAGCCGTGTGGAGATAAGAGATGGTGTGAGCGAGCGACGAGCGCAGTTGTTGGCAGAGTAGAAATGCCCCCCCCCCCCCCGCTCCCTCCGGCGCTCGCTTCCCGCTTCCTTGCTTGCGCGTGGAAGATTGAGTGCGTTCGCTCCCCGTGACAGCGTGCGTCCCCGCACGCTTCCGCTCGAGCATACGGCGCGCGGCGAAGATTTTATCTATACGGAACCTCACGGCGACGGCGACGCCGACGCAGAAATCCGGTGGAAGTGTCCATATAATTGCTATCGCAATAAAACTTGTAGCGTACGAACGGTACTGCGCTCGTACTGGATATTGTCAACGTGTAACTGTGATCACACAGCCCGCCGAGGTGGCCCAGTCAGCTAAGGCGTTGTGCTGCTGAGCACGAAATCGCGGGATCGAATCCCGGCCGCGGCGGCCGCATTTCGATGGAGGCGAAATGCAAAAACGCCCGTGTGCTTGCGCTGGAGTGCACGTTAAAGAACCCCAGCTGGTCAAAATTAATTCGGAGCCCTCCACTACGGCGGGCCTCATAATCAGAACTGGTTTTCGCACGTAAAACCACAGAAAGAAGAAGAAGAACCTGGGATCACACTGAGTGCTACAGTTTAAAAAAAAAGTTGCCTATGCGTAGTTCTTAGTTTAGCTGTTAGTTGCAATGTTATTATTTATATATGAACACTTCAGCGAGAGATCTCTTTCATTAAGCAGGTTGGTCGCGGAACCGATGACAGCCAATGAGGCAACCGATGACACCTCAATGGGCAACAGAGTTGATCAGGCGCGAAGGCGCTCGCGCGGACATCTGCGTGCTTGGCAAAAGGGACGTCCCCTCGTTCATTCGACGCCACCGATGGGACGAGTAAGGCACGGCCGGTGCCAGGAGGTCGAAGGTGTTCACGAGAAAAAATAACTACGGCAACTTCGCCACACTACACCCCTACGGAATACAACTAAGCTTGTGAGCGAGCTAGCTTTACTTCTACATGGCTGATCCCACTGGTACTCGCGAAAAATAATTTTAAAGAATGCTGGTGGCCATATTTTTTTTTGCGACAGGGCCATCCACCATGTCAGCGAGGGGGCGATGCAGAAATCTGAGGGGGGGATCAGGACATCCGGACATCCCCCCTGGATCCGCGCCTGGTTTCAAGCATGGTAGGGCTAATCTGTTAGAGTGCATGAATTTATGGAATAATGACGGCAATTCAACATCACGGCGAGTGCTCAAACACTGCAATGATATTTCAGCTTTGATCTGTGTTATGCCAGACTGGGAACTGTAATATGAGTAATGAAACGACTTGCCCCATTCTAAACTCACTTATACCCATTGATCCAAGTTGTTGATTAAGCTAGGGCCACTAGATATGGGCTCGGTGCTTTCTGGCCTAGCAGACAACTTGGGTCACTCTGTACGGGCCTTTGCATATGTGCCGGAATAGACAACTTGCGCACTGTATGTGCAATATTGGCATGCGCCCATTCTTGGCGGATCTCACAGAATGGATGCGACAACGTGACACAATGGTACCTTTCTGTCACCTTGGCCTTAAATATATTGTGTCACGTTAGCTTTAAATATATTAAAGTGACAGTGACCCATCCGCAACAGACACCTCGGGGACGAGCGCGGCAGTTTGATGCACAGCCAATGCAACGAAGTTGCAGCCAGGATACTAGAGATAGTGGCCTCTGCAACAAAGCCTCAAATAGGGCGCAGTGATTACAACAAAATATTCTGTGCCGTGGTATCATTGGGCATTGTGGTTGGCAGCGAGATTACTACTTCTTGTGTCTACTGATGCGCACATAAGATGTCGTGATTCCTATATGGCGTAGGGATACAACCATGGAAATACAATACCTATCATATTATTAATCATAACGTATAAAGGATATATCACCAACTACGCACATAATAAGAAATATTGTTAATCACACTAACCTCACCAATCATCCCGATAGGATATATGCGCCGCCAGTTTTTTTCTCTTTTTTTTGTGCGGCCGTTGAGGCGTCACAAGAACGCTTGATACGCCACCTGTCTGGTGTTATTTTCGTGTCCGTCTGCGGACCAGTATCCGACAAATAATACCGTGACCCTCTCTTCGAGATGGCACGCCACCCTGCGCAGCTCCCAACTCGACGACCAACTCTGGGCTACGTACCCAGCAAGCCTGCGAGGCGGCGAAGAGGCAAGACCTCGATGTCCCCACGTGGGAGGCCTAGGCCCAGCCAACTAAACTGCTGGTTTAAATAAAAGTTTGTGCCTCCTCCTCCTCCTCTGCGGGTCTGCCATGTTACTGCCGAAACCGTTCTCCTGCTCAGCCTTCGACCCACCACCATGAACGGACGTGTGCTCCCCCACCTAATATTTGCGAGAATTCCTGACCATCTGAGGAGACACAATGACAAATAAAAAAACAAAAAAGTAACACAACATTGTACCAATTCAATCAACACTTGGTCACCTCGCACTGGAGTACTCGACTGCGAGGGTATTCGGAAGGCACATACTACAGTTGTCGGACGTGGCGCTAGGCGCAGCAGCACTGCAGGTGCGTTATTACTACCATATTTAATAACTTAGGAGGCATCTAAAATTTCACAATAAACTAGTTTTCCTACAAAAAATATTATAGGTGTATAATGGTATAGAACTTGATATGTATGTAAGTGTAACACATTCTTTATTAAAGAGACAAGGGGTAGCGGCAAACAGAGCATGCAAATCAGCACTGCTGCTGAGCATTAGCCTCCCTACAATATTTTGAAGAGAGTTGTAGCCGCGTATCTCACATATATGCTGTTTATTAACGCATTGTGGCGCATTGCAATGTTGATTTGGGGCGGTACCGCATTGGGCATACAGTATAAGGTCATTAGAGAAGTTATAACAGTCAAGTACGTCATGAGGCGCAGAAATGACGCGCTCTAATTCTAAGGACGTACAGTTTACCTCTGCTTCCATTCTGGAATAAAACTACATTGGGTGAGATGGCAGAGATGACTAACATTGAGGGGAAGGAAAAGAGAGTTCGCCCTAAACATCATCGTCATTGCGTCATCAAAGATTGTAAAGCCAATGATGTAAGGAACGAACAAGTAAAAATAAATCAGTAGCCCCTGCCCTGTCGAAGAAATGGAGGTAAGCGAAGCTAGTCGTGTGTTTCTTCGGTGTTCCTCCGAATGAATTGCACTGACGAGTACCACTCTGTGCTCGAACTACAACCCGTCACACGCACTGCAGCTGGCTCGGAAATTCCGGTTGAGAAAATCGCGCTGAATCCTGGCCGTCGCACCGGGGAAGTTGGCGCTAGCGTTGGCGATGCGTGCACCACCGTTTTCGGGTTCCTGGAGGGCAAGACGACACTAACGTTTGGCCTTAACACTGCCCTCCCACAACTCGGGGTCGGTGCCTCTTCGCTCACGTTTGGCCTCAACATCGCGCTCCATCAACTCAGGGTCCGGGGCTCTTAGCTGACGTTTAGCCTGGGCTTCGGAAACCCTCACTCTGGAATCGGCACGTCGGCTACAAGCCCTTCCCAAAGTGCGTTCATTCTGGGTGGATTTCCATAAAATTGCTTCAAAATTAATTATGTCCGTTATGTAAGACAATGAATGGCTCATACCCCCTTAAGCAATGGCTCATACCCCCGTAAACGCGGCCTCCCCATTACGACTACAGAAGAGAAGCGAAATTCTACGCTGAAATTATCAGCGGCAACGCAGCCAGCTGTGGAAGCAGATGACGACGACGAACGCAGGAGCAGTGTTACGAGTGCCAACCGAAGGATTCCAACGAGCAAGCTGTGGAAGAAGACGACGACGCTCGAGTGAATGCTGATGATAATAATTTTGTGCGTACATGGACGCCACCGAAGTGTTTGAGTTACAACAAGCTTCGCTTGAAAAATAAAGCGAATGGGCACAATCTAATACAAAAGAAGCGGTACCAAATCATAAAAATTGGGCCTCCATTCCACCCTGTGAAGGTCGATGTACAGCGAAGCTGTTGCCGACGTTAAACAGTGCAAACGCAGTTAGATGACGTTAGACAGGCAACACCACCACAACCGACGTACTACATGCGCTCACGCACGTGTGCTGAAGTACGTGCGCTAAAGTTTTGGGGCCGCTACAAAACAAGGAAGCCAGGATAGTTGTGGCGCTTGATGTCAGGAAAGCGTTTGACACAATATCTTATGAAACGATCCTCGAAGGCCTCGAACACATAGGTTGCGGAAGGAGGGTGTTTCGGTACGTCCTTACCTTCTTTCTCAAGAGGAAGGCAACGATTGGTTTTGGCAGCACTCGCTCTGACATCTTTATAATGCCCAATCGAGGGACTCAACAGGGCTCAATCTTGTCAGCGCTTCTTTTCAACGTTGGGATGAGGCGACTGGCCATAGAACTTGAGCAAGCACGGGACCTCGGATGTACAATCTATGCCGATGACATAACGCTCTGGGCACGCCGGGGTTCCTATGGAGAGAAACAAGACCTATTACAGGAGGCCATAGACAAAGTGGTAAACTTCACCAAGCACGTGAGTATGACGTGCGCACCCGAAAAATCAGAGTTCATGAAATTACACAGCAAGCGTCGTAAGAAAGTTGCCACGCCAAGGATTGAACTACATCTGGATGGCCGCACCATTCGCGAAGTCGCCCAAAAGAAAGTGCTGGGCTTATTTATCCAAGAGAATGGCAACGTTGATGCCACAATTTGGAGTTTAAAACAAACCGTTAAGAATGTGGCACGCATGATGTGTCGAATGAGATGCAGACGCAACGGGCTCGCGGAGGACGAAACTAGCAGGCTCGTGCAAGCGTTTGTGATTAACCGCATCCCTTACGGCCTCCCTTTCCAAAACCTCAACAAAACTGAAATGACGCAAGTTGACACCCTTATCAGAACGCATAAAAATCTGCTCTGGGTGTCCCCAACACCGTCAGCACAGATCGCCTGGAGTGGTTGGGTATTTACATCAGGACATGAAGAACATGCCGCTGCAGTTCTGATATCGCAAAGACAAAGGGTGAGCTCTAAGCCCCAGGGCCGGTCTATTCTTCGACGGCTGGGATACGAACCTCGACCCCTGCTCTGCGGCGACGACAAAGACTTGTTGTCTCGAGATTTGAGAGACCACCTCTACGTCTCACCCATTTCACGAAATATGAATGCTAAATACTACGCAGGCCGCAGACAGGCCAGGACGAGGGCTCTGCAGAAGCGATTCGACAATGATCCGGCCGCCTACTATACACGGACGCGAGTGCACCTACTCGAAGAGACTTCTACACGATCACCGCAACCATTCAAGTCACCACGATATCTGCCATGGTGAAGATTACCTCGGTATGCACAGCAGAAGCTGCAGCCATAGCGCTGGCCATACGGGACGCCGACTTCAAAGATCAACCGGCTTACGTGCTTACAGACTCGCACGCAGCTTGTTGACTCTTCATGCAGGGAATTCTACAACGCAGTGCTACAAAAATACTCGGCTCACGCTTCGACCTGGACTACGGCATAATGTGGTGCCCAGCGCGCACCGGACTTGATGGGAACGAAAGGGCAAACCGCATAGCTCGAAGAAGTAACGACCGAGTGGCGGCCAGAACCTTACAGGAACCTCCGTCCGCATTGCGCGACATATTGGAAAATCAGAGAAGGGAGAGACGAGCATTCGGCCTTCCGCACTCCAATCTAACCACAATACAAGCGCGGGACTGGCGTCGCATCCAAACGAACACATACCCACCCCTAAATCATCTATGCAAGATGCACCCGGCGCATTACACAGACACCTGCCCGTGGTGTGGAGCAAAACTTACGCTGGCTCACATAACTTGGGACTGTATGGCTTGGCCGGGAGACATCAACTCTCTCCTTCTTAGAGTGACAGACTACGTTCGGCAGTGGGAGGCGCTGCTCGCAAGCGAGGAGCGGGAGTGCCAATTGGCCCTCCTGGACCAAGCTCAGCGAGCCGCTAAAGCAAGTAGAGCCCTGGACTGAGGGCCCCACGCAGACCTGCCGTTAAACCATCTACCTATTTAATAAAGTTTTAAAGCGAAGCTTTGTACCTCTACCAGCCAAGGGTTCTGTCGTGTCTGTCGTTGTAAGCAAAAAACGATCCCGACGAACCGCTAACAATTGCAGGTATAGCAGTATAGCTTACTTGAATTCAGGCATTCATCGTACAACTAAGCACTCGTTTTCGCAAGAAAAACCACAAAAACAAGCTTCAAAGTGTTGAGCCAACATGATGGATGATAAGGGCTGCGGGCAAACAACGGAAACAGGCTCGGCGCGGTGCGTTAGATTAGATTGCAGCTGTTGCAAAGCTTATGCAGCTGCTTGAAAGAGGGTTGACATCATTCGAAACCTTTCCAGCCTAGTAACTGCTTCGGTTCATTTTCTAGACTACCCCACTATGGGGTAGTATAGTAGTGTATATCACACCGATCATAAAGCAGTAGTGAACATTGTTGTGAAGTAAATAATAATAAAGGCCGTGGTTAAAGTTACGTTGTAGTGTGTGAAATATCAAGTGCGCCGCAGTCACCGTGAGGGTGGCGTAAAAAGCTTCGCTTTCCAACCACCTTCACAGGGTGGATTGGCGGGCAATTTTTTTTCCTCCTCCTCCTCATTCTTCTAGGCTCTCCTCCAAGTGCAAGTGCCTTATTGAACTAAATTAAAGTTTAAAAGTAAATTGCGTCACAAAAATGCGTAAAGTACCACTTAAATACAAACTGCACATGTGATAGTTTCGGATTTTTATTCGAATGTACGAGAAAACATAACTATGTTAAGCGGAAACTAAAAGACAGAGCCCTTTTTCAGCTGCCGTACTAGGTCTGTCTGAATGCCCGCTGCCGCTAGGTGGTGGAGCCGTTTTTGGATAGCGTTTCAAATAATGACGATTACGGTCGCAGCACACGTTGCGCGACAGATGGAACGGGAAGAGCGCCCGCACATCAAGGACAGATACATCGTGTGCACACTTTCGTCATGTGCGCAGGTACTTGTGGGGAAGTGCAGCATACATACTCATTCTTGAAGGCACACCGCCTAGTGCAAGTGTATTGTGGAAATAATTGTATTTTTCAAAGTAAAATGCGTCCGAAAATGCATAACGTGCCACTTACACACAACCTGCAGACATGATAGCATCGGATTGTAATTATAATATACGAGAGAAAACATTTCTGTCACTCGGAAACTCAAATACAAAGCCCTCTAGCTGCTGTTTCTTTTTGATGAGCACACACCAATAACCCCGACCTACTAGAGGCTAACAGCGTCGCCTTTATATAGACCTTTTCAGAAACTGACGCTTGAGTAGCGCCATTGCCCGACACGGGCGGCGTCTAGCGTCAGAACATGTTATGCCGCCATTTTGGATTGTGAGCCTTGCGAGAGCAGGCTGGCTGCACTTCGGTTGTGTGATCTTCGCCGAGCATTATATTGATTGTTTTCTACCGCTTCGCTTGTCTTGTGCCACTTGACTTATTACATGTTTCACGTGCTGGCGTGAGCGCTGAGTGTGAAGTGCAATGGAAGCAGCAAGCCCAGCCAGTGGATGTGGCATTTCGTCGTCGGTAGCGGCGGCTGCCGCATCTGCTTCGTCGAGACCTGGCGTGTTAGTCAGCGGTGTTTTTCAGTGTTATTGCTGTGCACATGTGACTGTAGTCGTCGATTGAATCTGATGGTCATTACGTTTCGCGGTTGAGAGTTGCCTCATTTAGCGAAAGCATGGCGCGTACGTAGCTGTCGGGCAATTCATATAACCAGGCGCCGGCGGCCCGCCGACGCGTGTCAGCGGTTGCTCGATATGCAGTGGTTACTCAATACGCTTCCGACGCAACTCAACAGCTCAATCATGCAAAATTTATTGAATCTGGTGCAGCGCAGGGTGCTTTTAACCAAATGTCAAAGCAGAAGCGTGGCGCTCGAACTGCGCGGTATACCTGCGGCGAACTGATACAGCCCAGATGCTAGATTTTGAAATTACATTTATATGCAGGGCCGCGCAGGGCGCGTGTGAACGCAGAGACAATGTTTTGGCGCACACAGGGGCTGCATACATCTTTCATAGGACACAATTTTTCCAGATCGTTGCGAAGTGTATTTACCGACTTGTTCTCTTGCAGAATGCTCCAATTTGTCTCATACCGGTGTCACACGGCTACCTTTGATCGCGATCGAGCCCGTCGGAATGTTCGACCGTGATTGGCTCCCTTCCGCAGATTGAGCAAAGAAGTCAATCGCAACCGAGAAATTCGATCTATATTGGGCTCGATCACGATCAAAAGTGCGCCGTGTGACCCCCGTATTAGGTATTGGAATGAAGTCGTGTTTGAAAGAATAACAAATGCAGCCTCTGCCACTACATACGAGAAAATTTTGCATCGAAGAGCTGACAATTCTCGAAACCTATTGGAAAATGTGTCGAAAATGGTTTACCAAAACGCATTCTTTAACTGATGTGGGCATTGGCTCATATTAGACTTAAATGCTAAATCCTCAGGTGATGCAGGAAACCGGTGAAGCGTGAACATACTATATCGGCAGTGGTCTCCCGGAGTGCAGTGTTGTGAACACACTATAGTCCCCAAAATCGTTATTTCACGCTGGTTGTTGGTGCACCCATAAACTGCTTCATGAGTATACGCTATTGATAGAATGACTTACGTGCGTAAGTCATTCGTGACAAAAATAAACGGAAACATCGAAGGAAAGCTACCACTCCGCAACGCAAGCGCAAGGCAAGCTCACAGTCCAGACCAAACAGGCAAAACTGACAAATACTCTCGACGCCAGACCGTCTGATGCGACCTCATGAAAACGTCTATATAGGCACATATATGACTTCACCACAGCAAGGTTTCATCGCTTTCATCAATTCCTCAACTCCCATAACGCGCAAATATAAGTTTCACCTGATATTTGCGCACAGGCAAATAATTAGCGGTGTCAATAATGTAAATGTTCAACGATCTATTTGAGTATCAATATCTAGGCCAGTGTAATGCAATGGTTCTATTTCAATCCTATTCATTTTCGCATTTCGTCATTGCTTCGATCGGAGCTCCATCCACGTTATCAACGAGATTGGCTGGCGGTGAACGGTAGGAGATAAGAAAGGAATAGAATCAAGCAGAAGCAATCCTCGCACTGTGACGGCCTGTAGCGCAAGTAGGGAAGGCGTGTTCCATAGTCCGCCTGGAAAACACGAATTTCGCTTTGTTTTCAAGAAGGGTTTTCAAGAAATGTCCTCAAATTAAACGAACGAAACAATATAGCTAGCTATGCTTCCTCAGTGGGATTTATAACGAAGATTTCACCAAACGCGACGCGTCAGAGCACGAGGCGTTCTCACACTGTGAGCAAATTTCTGACCGTTTTTTTTTTTTCTGCCAAGGCACACGTTGGACATGTGATAGCGGACTAAATTTCGCGGCGAATAGAGTGGATTTTTGAGGACTTTTGTAAACGATAAGAGCTAACTCAATTACACATTTTATCTCAGAATTTCTTTCGTCCGATGTGCACTTGATAACAAACAGAATTCGTCTTACATTCGTTCCACGTACCTTTATAGTAGAGGATAGGTCGAGCATTATGCAATCAGAAAAAAAGAAGCTGCGTCCTGAAGGCTTTTTCTCTTTTTCACCACCGTTTAGAATCGTGCCGCAATAGTCTTAATAGAGGTTTCTCGTTCTTAAAGCCCTTTTTTGCCTTATATTCCAGATCCTCCTTTCCCCTTTATTCTTGGTGTCGCTTGTATCGGTTCCTTCCCTGTAAATAAAAAAATGATCTAGTGCCGGAAAATCTCCAACGGCTTGTGCGGATCGCACATAGTCGTCACGGGGCAATGCTTCATAATGTAGCACAAATTATGATCAAAAGGCCATCAATCTTTTCGTTGATCTGTATTCCTCCCATGCTGTCTACTTTTGATGTCGCTAGGAAAGGAGCACTCGAGATTACCACACCGTGAACCAGTGAATACACGAAGAGGGCGAGGGAGAAAGAGAAATGAAACGGAGGTAACAAGGAACAAAGAAAGAAAAGTTAACTATAGCTCAGTCGGACGCAACCAGTCAGAAAAAGAGTACGGAGGAAGGTAAGCTGCTTGGTTGGAATCGGGGAGAGAATGGTATTATAGCCAATGCTCGTGCCTAGATGTGTACGTGCCAGCACGCGCTGCTGACAGCATTTGCAAGGCCAAACGAGCTCTCAACCCCTCCCCTCCCCCTTCTTTCTTAAAGCTGTGAGCGCTTGGCGCGCCGATGAATTAGTGGCAGAGAAAGTGGTAGCTTGTAGTTACGGGCCCACCTTTCATTGTTGCCCGCATTTTTATCCCTCCCCGACGTCAAGTGAAGCAGCAACTGGCCCTCGCCACGGTGAATCAGGTGGTCACCTTTAACGAGATGCACAACAGGATCCTGCAGCTCTATCCTCTGTTTTTTTATTTTCCTTCAGAAACTCTCTCCACACAGTGTCCACCTGTCTATAAAAGCTAGCACACTCTGCAAAAACTTTAGATCACCTCCGAAAGATCGAGTCAAAACTATTTCGCTTATCGCAGACGACTGGCGCACTGCTTGAACATGAAGGTGAGAATTGTGATTTACCTGTTTGTATCTTTCGTAGGCGAATTTATCTTTGAACGAAAGTGCTGTTGAAATCGGTTTATCTCAGCAAAGAGACACGTGTCGCCGTATATGACAACTATTGTAAGGTTCTGAGGATTGATGATGATTGTTTCTGATGGTATCTCCTTTGAAACGGGGCTGCGACGAATAGCCACCTAGCCTGCTGGAGGCAATCAGGTTTTGCTGCATCCATCGCACTTGAGAATTTTGTCCTATCCCTACTCTATATTCCTATTTTTAATTGAAACTATCATAGTAATCTATTCTCCGCAAGTGCCATCAGAATCTATTGATCTAATGTGGAGCTATCTTCTATTCCGCAGCAGCCAGTTGTACACGCAAAATGGCTGAATGAGAAGTCACGGAAAACTGGCTAGAATGTTTCTGATTTCTATCTTTTTTTTTTTTCGTTTCGAGATTCGCATACAAATGTTGAAGTTAGGTCGTGGTAGTAAATGGGCATTAGACCTTTCGTTTTCGCCCTCGTGGGCCACCAATTGCAATTGAGAGCCCGGTTGACACCTGGTATTCCCAGTTACATTATCCACCATTTACGATATATTCTTTTCTTTTGAGGTTAGCTCTGCGTTATCAAGATTCTTCCTTTGAACTGACTTCATGTGCGTGTCGTCTTTTAGCAGGAGGATCTAATATTACCGTGCTACGACCTCCACACCCGTAAAGGTGCGCCCTCGAAGAGAAAAATATATCAACACATGCACCAATAGTCAACAACGCTCATTAGGCGAGTCAAAAAATGTCGCAGTTTCAACCGAAAGGCGAAGCATCAATTTCGACAGCAACTTAATAGAAAATATGGAGTAAGGATAGTAGTTTTATCAGCTGTATAAACTTTGACATGCAGCAGCACCAGCAACGCGCAGAACTGGTGTCGACGCCGTCGCCGTTTTGCCCGCGTTCGCACCGAACGCGCGCGGCGTTGGTGACTTTTGCCAGGGCCTTTGGGGGCGGCTCGTAGGTTTCCGACGAGATCGGAGCGGCAAACTCGTCGAGCAGCGTCGGAAGTCTTAACCACCTTCTCGCCTCGCAACATTTTTGTATAAATACGCATTTGGTGCCGCAGCTAAACGTCGCCTACCGTTCCTCCCTCCCGTCCCCGCATGGCCTTTGGCGCGGCGGAAGAAGTCGCGTTTGCTCTATGTATATGGTGATTGTAAAGGAGAAAGAGACGCTTAATTCTGCAGCCATTCAGGGAGCACGGCGCAGAACGCGCGTTTGTTCTCCGCCGCGCGTTCGCTCCCCGTGAAAGCGCGCGTCCCTCGCGCCCTTTCATTCGCACATACAGCGTCCGGAGCGCGGCGACAATTTCATCGCCGTTGACATCATACGGAACCTCACGGCGACGGCGACGGCGACGGTGACGCCGACGGCAGAAATCCGCTTTGGAGTGTCCATATAATTGCTATGGCAATAAAAAATGTCGCAGTTTCGCCCGAAAGGCGAAGCATCGATTGCGATAGCAAATTAGTAGAGAGTTATTCGGGGTAGGGATAGTAGTTTTATCGGCTGCATAAACTTCGACACATTGGCTTACTAACTGAATTAACAATCGTGGTGTCAGCGCGCACAAGCAAACATGAATAGATCACACTGAATGACCGCAGCCAACGACTGTCAAAACGCTGGCAGCAAGCACAGGTTCGCGCGGTCTATCGCCTCAACGGAAACTGAGCGGCGAATGCAAAGCGCATAGAAAGGTCAGAGCCGTGTAGAGATAAGAGATGGTGCGGACGACCGGAATCCCCGGGCAAAGCGCGAAGGAGAAGCTGCGCCCCCCCCCCCCCTCTTCCCGCTTTGTTGTGGGAGATTGAGGGCAAGATACGCCTTTGGTGCCGGAGCACAGCGCCGCCCCGCCTCCCTCCCTCCCTCCCATACCCCCACAGTCTTTTGCGCGACGGTCACGTTTGCTTTCCGCCGAGCGTTCGCTCTCCGTGATAGCGCGCGGGGGGGGGGGGGGGGGGGGGGTTTCGCCCTCCGTGATAGCGCGCTTTCGCTCGCGCATACGGCGCGCGGCGCCGATTTTATCGCCCTTGCAATCTATACGAAACCTCACGGCGACGACGACGGCGACGGCGATGGTAGAAATCCGGTTGAAGTGTCCATATAATTGCTATCGCAATAAAAGAGGCACCTTTCTATGCTAAGCACGACTAGAATGGGCGAAACAAAGCATGAGTTTACAGGGCAGCTTTGATGGGAGTCAAATGAGGCAGTGATATGAAGTTTTTTCCCACTGTCCACCCGCAGCTCCTGTGTCTTGCTGTGTTCGCCGGGGTAGCATGCCTTGTCCTCGCCGGTGGAGCGCACGGAGGAGTAATCGGAGGCGGGTTTGGGCAAAGTGTCGGAGTTTCCCAAGGTGGCTTCAACCAAGGAGCCGCAGGTTACAACCAGGGCTCGGGAGGCTTCTCTGGAGGCGCCTCGTCTAGTAATGCTCAGGGCTACAACAACGAGCAGGGGTACAGCTCCAGCTCAGGCTTCTCTAAGACCGATTCGGAGAGCCATGGTAGCGGTTTTGGCCAGCAGTCGGGTGGCTTCGCTGGCGGCTCCGCGGGTCAAACGTCTGGTTTCGGAAGCCAGCAACACGGCCACGTTGGTGGAGGCTAGAAGAAGGTAAGGAAATCATCCTTATCGTCATTGTCTACTTTCGTGTAGCTTCTATCGGCGACAAAGAGAAAAATCCCGCTAGGCATGCAAAACACTAGTATGCGCTTTGTCATCGTTATTGGAAACCGCGTGTTATCCAGCGTATTTACGCATTTCCTTCATCTTGAGCTTAGTTCTATGTTGTGCGCTGGCTCAACCCAACATCTTAATATATTGAATTTCTTCCCGGATTGCTACAATGAGCGAAAGGTAGCCATCGGGGGACCAATTCATATTCTCGTTTAAGTTTCGTTAAGCAAAAAAGAAACTTTGCATGTATGAGGAAGTAATTGATTTTTAAAACGTTATAGCCTTCCATGGTATTGGGGAATCAGGTACCTTAGATATAGTGCAACCAATCTTCTGCTCTTTGTACTCATGTGATTGACCGAAATTCCCAAGGCCTGTCCTATGCTGATTTGCATTTTCCTTTACCACTGTTTTCAGGTCTGCAGCATCACCTCTAGTCGTCCTTGAAACATCACCTCTACTCTCGCGCTATTCTATAGTCAACCACAAAACAGAAGAAAACCATCAAAACCATATTAAAATCAATATGTAACCATACAGAACATAAAGGGGTTCTTTTTTTAAAAAAAAGAGGGCAGATTTTTTAAAGATTTCGAATTTTTATAATAAAAGTATGCAGTTGTACGTCTGCGTGGCTCGGTTTCCTTGCATAAATGCAGACGAAGCTCATCGCAATATGGCCGAAGGAGTTCTTGTGGATTGCGTACACACGTACACCCACGCTGATACTTCAGTGCCATAAAAGTATTTTCACTTTTCTTATAATTCTGCACAAAGGCTTTTGGAAGTAAAATTACAATATAAAGAATCAGTTTATTGTGAAGGTCATGACTTCAAGGCCAAGAAAAGAAACTGTGGTACCGGAATGCATCTATGGCGACCGTAAGAGACCTTTAATAGTGGAATTGGGTGTCGCTTTTAAAAAACATTTGTGTGCTGCCTAAAGGAGCTGCGCACATGTGAGAAGTCGCTGCCAAGGACAGTGAAATATGAGGAACTTTGCGATGTGCTTTGTAGCAAGAGGAGCGCCTTTCAGAACAGGGATCCATTGTTCATGTGCTTTTTTGATTGTGCGCTTTCGATATACCTTGGTATTGGGTTTTGCTCGGTACAGCCTGGTTTAGGCAGCCGATGATCAGCGAAAACATGGCGCTGTCTTTTAGAGAAACGTTCGACTCTTGGTCGAGACAGACCAATTACTGGCGCTACTTCCACTGTCGTAGCGACAAGAGAAAGGTGGAATGTAAGTAATAATTGGTAATATCAAACATAAGGAGTCTTTTGAGGCGATTAACACTTTTTCGGAGGCTCACCCAATTTGCGTTATGCAGGGTTCACACATTTCGTTGAAACCAATGAAAACCGTCGAATTAGCAGAAAGAAATTTAAGGGCCCTTAAAGATCCTTCAAAATACCCGCCGAGGTGGCTCACTCAGCTAAGGCGTTGCGCTGCTGAGCACGAGGAAGCGGGATCGAATCGCGGCCGCGGCGGCCGCATTTCGATGGCGGTGAAATGCAAAAACGCCCGTGTGCTTGCGTTGTAGTGCACGTTAAAGAACCCCAGGTGGTCAAAATAATCCGGAGCCCTCCACTACGGCGTTCCTCATAATCAGAACTGGTTTTGGCACGTAAAACCCCAGAAAGAAGAAGAAGAAGCTCCTTGAAAATAAATTCACTTCTTCATTTCCTTGAGAACTGCGGTTGGCGATGAGTTCTGAACTTTCAAAGTAACAAACTCTGCATCCGCGCAATTCCATGGACAGTCTTTGTTGGGAAATGCTAGATATGTTCTGTTCTCAAAGTTTTGCTGAGCGATTGCGGTCTGTCATGACAACGGCCGCTGACGACAGGCTTGTTTAAATCGCCATTGCCACTACTGCACTAGACGCAGCTAGATCAAGCGACCAAGCCGTACCAACATTTTTGTTTTATTTTCTTTCGCTATTTGGTTTACACAGCACTGTCATAGCTCACTTGTTGAGGCCTGGGCTTTAGAAATGCCTAGAGGAGTAAGTTTCAGCCATGCAGCCTTAATCTGATGAGTATCTTTGTGTGAAGCCGAACTCCACCAATCCTCATAGAACGAAGTGTGTGATGTGCCATAAGGTGATGGGAATCGTTACAATAGGAAAGTAGACTTTCACAAGCCCCTTGAAGATCTTGATGTCTGTGTTCAATTCAGTGGCTGCTTCGCTGTGAACAATTTCAGCTAAGGAGAAGGAGCGTTGAATATTTTGTTTTAGTTTATGAGTCGGACTGGTTTGTTACAACGTCCTTAAAATAGGACTTTAGCAACCTGGAAATCCTATAATTGTCCTTGAATTTTGCGTCCAATGTTCTGTACGAACCTTGAGTATGTAGAGGATGCTGCACTTACTTGCACGCGAATTCAACACATTGGAGTAGAATGAACCACAGTTTATGCATCTCCGATTATATACACTGGACACAATATTAAGCCTTCGACTTCCACTATGACTTCCCCGAAGAGACGCTACCATTTTGTATAGGCTATGGTTGGGCGTCGCATTTACTAATGCCTACGCGTTCCGCATGGGGATGGCCGACACCGCAGCAGGTGGTGACTGCGGCGACAAGGAAACAATCCATCACGTTCTATGCCAGTGCCCGCAGTACAGTGTGCAGAGACAATTGCTTTCTCTAGTGCAGAACAAGTGGGACAACCGGCCTTTGTCGGAAGAAAGGATTTTACAACAACGACTGAACATCCCATAATAAAAAAATTATATTATGGGGTTTTACGTGCCAGAACCAGGATCTGATTAGGAGGCACGCCATAGTGGGGGGCTCCGGAAAATTTCGACCACCTGGGGTTCTTTAGCGTGCACCTAAATCTAAGTACACGGGTGTTTTTGCATTTCGCCCCCATCGAAATGCGGCCGCAGGGGCCGCGATTTGATCCCGCGACCTCGTGCTTAGCAGCCCAGCACCATAGCTAGGCAACCACGGCGGGTGAGAGGCGTTCTTAAATAGTGTTTCCTATAATGACGATTACAGTCGAAGCACACGCTGTGCGTGTGCTTCGACTTCGGCTTCGAAAGAAAAGTTTATTTTCGAAAAACCAAAGCCATCACAGGGCACTCATACATTGGTGAGAGTGACGCTGGTGTTAAGGTAGTAGACTGGGAGGACTACTCTGCGCTCCAACAATCAAAATCTTTACACAAATATACAACCGCACTAGCTCCACGCAAACCGTTCACAAAGAGACACGGGGGTTGCCACCACCGCCGACAAAAGGTTGCCGCTGTTCGGCCCCTTAGCACAAACAAATTAGAACACTTCCACATCAGGAAAGACCACATAAAGTCTAGCCTTGCCATCCACCAGAGATACAAATGGGCAGGACCAGTGCCGCAGGAACTCAACTTCGCCGTGTGTAACCAATTTGGTATCTAGGAAGCTTAGTATAATCCTCCTAAGGTGAGCAAGCAAAGGCCATTGCAGCCGCAGGCATCGGCGACCGCTAACCGCCCTGCAACGATTTCGCCAAAGGACATATTCCCCGGCGGCGAGGACGAGCCTTCCGTATAGGCGCCTCGGGGACACCAGCCCCTAGTGTAATACAGGGCCAGCCTATACTTTGCATGCATCGATGCACGAGATGCCAGTAGGTCGTGGCTACCACATAACTTGCGACAGCGTGTGCCGCTGTCTCTGTGTTTCCGCAGTTGGGGCACCTCGCTTGCTGGACCATCCCCCAGTGCTGTAGGCGTTCTAGTGTAGGCAGAATTCTCCATGCCCTTTCCCACTGCATGTCCGCTACTTTCTTGGGGAGTCTAGTTGACGTTAATTCCAACCATGGAAACGTCGGCGGCGGGCTATTTAAGGTGGACCGGGCGGATACGACCATTTCGCAGAGCCGCGCCGGCGCTACATCTCTTGGCTCTACCTCGGAGTCGACGGCGCTGAGTTTCCGGAAGAGCGAGATGACTGCCCTGTAATACTGTGGCGTGTCTTCAGCACTCGGGTATAGATTCCCTATAACGCTCGGGGGACTAGTACCCTCCGAAATGGACCTAGGAAATACACGGCGAGCGGCCTTGCGGCTACTCCTACGTCATCTACGGTTGTCACCAGTGTCTTAAGGCCAATCAGTAGCGCCATCGTTTCGATACAGGGCAGGCTGAAGCCCCCGAGGCGCCTTGGTAATCGTAGGGCGTCCGTATGCAGACGCTATGTGCCGCCATCCCAGAAGAAAGACAAAACGGCGTGGCTGAGGGCCTGCAGCAATGGTCTTGGAGGAAGTGCGACCTGAGCAACATAAAAGAAATGCGACAGAAAAATACACTTAACAAGACAGGCTTTCTCTGCAAAAGAGAAATTGCAGAGTCTTGTCTTCTGAGTAGCATTCTTAACCTCTTGGACGAACGGTTCCCATACATCTGGTGCGAAGTCTGATCGATCGAACTCTACTCCCAAAAGCTTAATCCTTACTACTATTTTAAAGGGACACTAAAGAGAAACAGGAAGTTCAGCTGGAATAAAAGAGGGACCTTCAGGAATGCATGCAGTTTTTGTTGGGTGCAAAAATATGAGTTATTAGCGCAGAAATTCGTAAACAAAGACCAAATATCTCTTCCTCAATTTCTCTCACCCCATATTTGGCGCTGAAGCAGTGTCGTCACAGATTTCATTGCTCTCAGCGAATCTGAACGCGCAATGAAGCGCTTGCGTAAACGGCCGAGGCGCTGGCTGCGTCATGGTTGCATGGCCGCTGCGTTTGCGTTCGCCGCGATGGATACTGTTGCTGCCGCTGAACCTTGCAACGAAGAGCTCGCCAGGGAAGCAGGACTGCATTTCAGCGATATTCAGTGAAACGGAGCGCGAAATGATCCTCCGTTCTCGAGCGGTAGGTGTTTCTGCGTGCGATGGCGGTGAGCCGCCGGCCGCCCCGGCGGAAAACAGCGCTTCGTTTTCGTCGACCGAAGGCAAGGCGTGCGGTCCGTCAGGCGACGATGTTCCCTACAGAACAAGCGTAGAAAGTTGCGCACGTGCTCGGTATGGTTATTTCGTGGCTTTATTTATTGACAATCAGTACTCACCGAGGCGCCAGTTTGCTGCTGCAGGGACACCGGTAGGGGGTTTGATGAAGGCCGCAGTGAGGGAACAGCTGCTCGAGAAAGGGCTGGCCTCTGGGGCACGCCAAGATACTTTCCGAGGGCAGGATTATATACATAATCCGAGGGCGAGAAATGCAGAGAGCACACCATCGGTTTCTCTGGCTCTTTTGCCGTTTTATCATCGGCAGAGCACTGAGCCATTGAGAACGCCGGGGAGCTGGGGCTCATCGCGCGGCACCACATGAAAGGACACAATCGGGTCAACACTGCCGCTGCCACTGAGCAAGCGCCTTGGGCCACTTATACAGCCCTCAACACTACACACGAGGCATTTTCTGGCTGTTTCCCGCGAAGTCAACGTTTTTCGAGTCACGCAACACGCAACTAAACACTGTAGTGCAACACAGGCGCGCGCGATGATGCATTGAGCAAAAACGAAACTACGAAACTATCACGACCGGATGTATAGCGCCATGCCATTTTTTCTTATTTATTTAATTTTCCGCTAAACTTGTACTTCCTCACTTGAAACGGTTTAAAAAGTTGGCAAATGCTGTTTATGTACGTTTAAGGTGTATTTCATTTTGCGTTTTATTAACAGCGATAAATCGCTCTCGATAATCGCGACCGGCCTGCGTTTGTAATCTCCGACGTCATGAACGTGTGGTGCGGGAAATTCGAAGGAGCGTCAGCACCTATCGTTCAGTTTTTCGCTATTTTCTCGCTTATTAAACATCTGTTTGCAGTAAGAATGGTATGACTGTGATCGTGAAAGGATAATCTACCATTTAAGCTCAACTTCCGGTTTCTCTTTAATGTCCCTTTAAGGTTGTGTGGCATGCCTGGTCTAAGCTGGTCGCCAAGAGCTAAAGCACAGCTTTTCGCCATGTTCAGTTTCGCCCCCGATATGCTTCTATACTCGTCTAAACACCTGAGCACTTAAAGCAAACTGTCTGGGTCTCTGATAAACACGGTCACGTCATCGGCATACGCTGAAACCGTTATGACCCATTTTACCGGGAGCGGAAGGCCGCGCACTTTCGTATCAGCGCATATCAATCGAATAAAGGGGTCTTTATAGAATAAAGCATCGGGCTTAAGGCGTGCCCCTGTCGGACGCCCCTACTTAGTCTTATCGTTCTCTTTGCCACTCCGTTTAAGACCAAGGTGCTGGACATGTTCCGGTATATTTCCCGGAACAAATCGATGATTTCTGTTGCAAAGCTATACATGCGCAGTACCCCAAAAAGGTACTCGTGCCTGACTCTGTCAAAGGCGTGCTCTTGGTCCTTCGTATCCTCAGTATACGAAGGTATTCCAGCCTACGACCATGTAGGCTGAAAATACGAGCCTTGAGCAGGCTCTCAGCAATGATAACAAGTACATATGTAAGTTATCCTGCCAAACGAAGGCGGAGGATCTGATCATTTAAGCTTTCGGTCATCAGCTCAGGGCATGACTTATTACATAATGCGCTTGACAAGCATGTTTTTGCGATTCTCCTCTTAACCAACTTAGAGTGCGCCGACTAATATGGGAGCAGTGGCTTGTTCGCACGAGGCTCGTATTTCCAGAGTACATGGTCGTTGCAAATAAAAACTTAATGTCAAGAAAGCGAATACTTCCGTCAATCGGCAGTTCATGCGTTAATTTTAAAGGAGATAAACCCTCGCGTATAAAAGACGGGGCATTAGTGGTTAAAAAATCAGAACAGTTCGAGCTGCAGTCAAGTAGAACTAAAAAGTCATCGACGTATCTAAAAACTTTGAGAATATTAAAATCCGGAAGCCGACCACTCATGTGCTTGTCTAGTTCTGCTAAATATATATCGATCAGAATCGGAGTTTTCACGATCCGATGCAAATTCCCTCCTTCTTTATGCAAGGCTACCCTTTCCACAGAATGAAAGCAGGCCGAAGATAAAAACTAAGAAGTTCTAAGAAAGCGTCATTTGACATCCCGGTTGCGTTCGTGAAGGCAACGTTTCCAAAAGTGTCAATAGAACACTGAACACTGAAGAGCAGACCTGAATGCGATAAGAAATAAAAGAGGTCTGCTATCTCTGCAGGGAAGGCCTTAATATTCTTATATGTTAATGACCTGAAGTGATCCAGTACCACATCAGAGTTATTTACAATTTTTCCAGCCTGCCTTGGGTAGATAAGAGGAACGTAGCTATCATCCCGTATATCCACGGCCTTTCACACCGTTTAACGAAGATAGGTCAACGTGCGAATGTTAGGGTTGTGTTTTCAGCATCTACAAAATTGCAATGTCTGTGCAGACTAACCAGACCAGGCCTGTCTCAGATGCGCATGTGCAAAAACAAACACCAGGACCCGTTTGCTGAATGTGCGGGAGCTATTGTTTACAACCTTCCTTTAAAGTGTGGGAAAAATTACGTGGGACAAAGCGGTTGGTCCCTCAACGAGCGTTTAAAGGAACACAGGTATAATGTAGCAGAAAAACGGGGTGGATTCCTTGACGCTCACTGCAGGCATTGCAAGTGCGCTGATGCCGGGGCGAATGATTGTGACCGCTTGACGTGTGCTCCAGCATACAGAGACTGCTCCATCGTGGGATAACCACGAGGAAGATTAACTTGCGAAATTATTGAAGCAAAAATAATTGATAGGTTCGGGGATAACTGTATTTCAGAACCATCAATTGCCCTTTCCCGCAAGGAGTTAGCTTACCTGCGTAATGGTGTGTAAGGTATGTTTTTAAGCGGCACATGTATGATGATGTCTGCGAAAAAGTTATATATATATGTGTGTGTGGGCCCTTTGCTCGGAATAAATATTGTTGCAAGTTAGCGCCTGCGTGTGTCACCTCTTCCTTAGTCCTTGTCTTTTCATGCGCTATAAGCCTCACGAAATAGCCGATTCATCGACGCTCGAAGACATTGAAAGAAGAGGTCGTTTCAAGTCCGGTTTATCAACCAACATTTCATCGCTCAGTCCCAGAAGGTCGGAAACATGGCTCACGGGGTTGCATATACTGGGGTCCCGGCATTGCGTAACGAGGGACATGGGGCTCAGTGGCGTCGGGCCCGCCTGCGTGCCAGGCCCTTCTGCGGTGGCTGTCTTTTCCTAGTATCCAGGGTCTGCATCCTGTGTCCGCGTCCAGTGGACCAGCGGGTTTCTTTCGCGTCAGGGACTTCTCGTGGCATAGCAGTTGCTTCCGAGTAGGAAGGCGCCCGCGGCCTCTTCTCGTACTCAGTTGCTGGAACGTCTGTGCTCTCCGCATCACCTGAAGAATCGTGTTTCACACTGGACTGTGACGCTGAATCCGGGGTTAGAACGTTCTCCTCCGCTGTGAAACTTGGTGCTGAACCGTGGGGACCAGTACTGCCTTCTTGGGTGGGCGTTGTTGCTTGTTGGCAGTCGGAATTTCCAGGTTCTCTCTCCTCTGTCTCCTTCAACGGGGGCGTAAACTCAGCACGTGGTTCGTCAACAGCCGCGGTGGCCTGCGTCCGCTCTGCCGGCGCCGTTCCAGCCGCAAAAGCCTATGACCTGGACGGCAGACAATCTGCGGTAACGTGTTCATCTGCGCAGCGACGGCAAGGTGCGGAGCAATCGGTTGTTTCATGGCCGAACACTTATACACCTGGCACACCGGGGCGTGATGTATTCCTTTCCGACGTGGCTTTTTTGGGCGCATCAGGAGCACACGTTGTTGACAACACTGTAGTCGCACATTATTCGGTGACCGTATACTGTCATGAAGCTCGGTACAGGCCTGAGTCTTTCAATGCGGACCATCCGCAGGCTCTTACAAACATGCTGTCTTCCTTTAAAGGATTGCTCATGAATTTCCAGAACCTTGCCGTACATGGAAAATGCCACGGCTAAAGGGGCGTCCCCGACAAAAAGTGACCTCTGAAGACTGTCACCGCTACAAATTGAGGGCAACCTTGGACTACTGATACTGCTTCTCCATAAAGGACAAAGCTACCGTCTGTTAAGAGCTTAGGTGCAGCAGCCGCTGAGGCAACCACTCTGCAGGACTTAGTTCCACTTTGATGCTGCAAGGACTTCAAGTTTTTCGGACTTGTGGTCTCTTCAATGGCGTCAATAATGTCATCGGCGGTAGCGTTTGGGGGAACACTGAAGCAAAAGCAGTGCACCGTTGGAGGGGGGAGCGGGCACGGAACGTAATCCTCACGATGCAGAGGACCAGCTAGAATGAACGAGAACCAGACGGAAAAGGCGGTGGTGCTGAGTAATTTCAACTGGCACAAAGCTGAAGCAAAAATTACTAAACGCACCGCCACAGGTTTAGACGAGGTACCCGTTACACTGATTAATGAGCTAGGACCAACGAATAAGGAAGCACTGTTGAAAGCAGTAGAAAAATGTTTTCAACATCAGCGAATACAAGACAGTTGGCGACAAAGTAGCATGAATTTAATTTATAAAGGTAAGGGGGGAAAAGATAGAATTCAGTCGTATAGACCTTTGACCTGTCTGTATATACAGGTTAGCAAAGCAGGCGATTAAATTGAAGCTGCAAACATCGCCAGAAAATAATGGCATATCAGGAGAACTTCAGATCGGTTTCAGCATCGGTAGGCGTCTGGATGATAACTTATTTGTCCTTACTCAGTGAATCGAAATATCCATAGAAGAAAGGAAACCGCTATATGTGACTTTTTGTGGACATAACCGGAGCGTAGGACAACGTAGATCGCAGCATTTTGTGGAATATTCTGGAAAGGGAAGGTATAGGCAACGACAGTATACAGCTATTGAGGGTGATTTACCCATTAATACCGTTCGTGTTGAATGGGAAGGGATGACTGAGCGAGGATAAAGTTGATATCAACAAGGGACTGAGACAGGGTTGCCCTTTATCACCGCTGCTGTTTATGATGTACGTGGCAAGGATAGAAACGGCACTAGAAGGTATCAAAGTCGGGTTTAACCTCTCACACAAACAAGCTGGCACAATAGTTGAGCAGCAGCTTCCAGGTTTATTTTATGCGGACGAAATTGTGTTGCTTGCGAACAAGCAAACTGATATGCAACATCTGGCTGATATCTGTGGAGCAGAATGTGAGAATTTCAGATTAAAATTTGGCTTTAAAAAATCTGGTTTTATGATATTCAGTGAAAACAGTGAACAGACAGTGATACAGGGCCAGGATATACCTCGGGGAAAATAATACAAATACCTTGGTATAAGGGTAAACGAAGGCGACAGATATCTGGAGACACAGGAAAAAACAATAATATCAAACGGGAAGAGAAACGCGGCCATAATGAAACACAGTGCGCTATGGGGATACAATAGGTACAAGGTGCTCCGGGGTATGTGGAAAGGTGTCATGGTTCCAGGGCTTACATTTGGAAATGCGGTTGTTTGCTTGAAGTCAGGAGTAGAATCAGGACTCGATGGCAACCAAAGGTCAGTGGGACGCCTCTCGTTGGGCGCCCACGGGAAGACTACTAATGAAGCTGTGCAGGGTGATATGGGCTGGACAAATTTTGAAGCAAGGGAGGCTCAGAGTAAAAATGATTTTGAAGAACGACTGAGGAAAATGGAAGAAAGTAGATGGGGTGCAAGAGTATTCAGGTATTTGTACAGACAAAACATTGACTCACACTGGAGGAAAAGAACTACGAAGCTTACCAGCAGATATGCGACCGATATGCATGGACAGCAGCACTGCAAAAAGACCGTCAAACGTAAAACGCTGAGAAAAGGTTATGGGTGGCGGCAGTGGAAAAGAAACCTGCTATGACTACTTACCTTAAAGGAAAAAAAAACACATTAGGACAGAAAGAATCCTTGATAACTCAAAGGGAAGTTCCTTACTTTTCGAAGCGAAATCAAGATGCCTTAGAACTCGTCGTTATTAAGCGAGGTGCACCAAGGACAAAGACGCATGTGCTTGCTGCGGTAAAGCTAGAGAAACGGTGAAACATGTTTTATTGAAATGTGAAGAAATCTATCTTGCTGCAAGCTTACGTTTCTCTGACCTCCTTAAAGCCCTTGGAATCAGGGATAGAAGGGGCAAAGCAAACATGTCCGCTATAAAGATTAGTAAGGGGCGGTTGGCAGTTTGGTGGCAGAAAAGTAGGAAGACCGCTAATAACGGAGACGTAAAGAAACAGAGTTCCCAGTAATGGTTCAAAAAGGTTGATGCGTGGAATTATTTGCATTTGTGTTTATCAAAAATAAAGTTAGGACATTAGACAGAATAATAACAAGAGCTTGGTGGCGCAACCCACCACCCCGTTTCAAAGGGGAGGCTCATATCTAGCATGCTTCCATCCATCCATCCGTACTCGACGAGAGAACAGACGCCAACTGATCGTGTGCACACTTTCAACAAGTGCACAGGCACGTCTGGGGAAATGCAGCACACAGCCTCATTTTTCTAGGCACACCGCCTAGTGCAAGGCCATTATGGAACTAATTGCATTTCTCAAAAAAATGCGTCAGAAAATTTATAACGTGCGCCTTACATACAACCTGCAGACAAGACAGCATCGGATTGTAATTATAATATACGAGACAACTCATTTCTGTTACGCGGAAACTCGAAGACAAAGCCATCCAGCTGCCGTGTGTTTTCGGTGAGCACAGACCGATAACCCCGACTAACTAGAGGCGAACAGCATCGCCGTTATATATAAGCACATATATGACTTCACCACTGCAAGATTTCATCATTTTCATCAATTCAGCAATTCCAGATCCTCCTTTTCCCCCTTTATACTTAGTGTCGCGCGTATCGGTTCGTTCTCTGTAAATGAAAATCATCTAGTGCTGTAACCTATCAAACGGCTTGTGTGGATCGCTCACAATCATCACAAGACAATGCTTCAAAATGGAGCACAAATTATGACCAAAAGGCCATCAATCTTTTCGTTGATTTGTATTCCTCCCATGCTGTCTACTTTTAATGTCGCTAGGAAAGGAGCACTCGAGATTACCACACCATAAACGAGTGAATACAAGACACGGGGCGAGGCAGAAAGAGAAATGAAAAGCAGGTAACCAGGAGCAAGGAAAGAAAAGTTAACTAATGCTCACTGGGACGCAACCATTCAGAAAAAAGGACGGGGAAGGTAAGCAGCTTGGCTGGAATCGGGGAGAGTGGTTCCATAGTCAATGCTCGTGCCTGTGTACGTGCCACCACGTGCTCCTGACAGCATTTGCAAGGCCAACGAGCTCTAACCCCCCCCCCCCCCCCCCCCTGCTTTCTTAAAGCTGTGAGAGCTTGGCGCGGATGAACAAGTGGCAGAGAAAGTGGTGGCTTGTAGTTACGGGTCCATCTTTCTTTGTTACCCACCTTTTTCTCCCCCGCAACGTCATCCTGTGGCTCTGTTCTCTTGGTTTAAGGAATTTCCGTTTAGAAACTCTCTCCAAAAAGTGCCCGCCTGTCTATAAAAGCTAGCGCACTCTGCAAAAACTTAAGACCAGCTCCGCAAGATCGAGTCAAAACTATTTCGCTTGTCGCAGACGACTGGCGCACTGCTTAAACATGAAGGTGAGACTTGTGATTTACCTGTTTGTATCTTCCGTAGCGAATTTCTGTTTGAACGAAATTGCTGTTGACATCGTTTTATCTCAGCAAAGAGACACGTGTCCCCGTATAAGACAACTGTTTTGTTTTGACGATTGATGATGATTGTTTCTCATCGTATCCCCTTTGAAACGGGGCGGCGACGATTAGTCACCTAGCCTGCTTGAGGTAACCAGGTTTTACTGCATTCATTGCACTTGAGAATTTTGTCATTCTCTACATTATATTCCTTCTTTTCATTGAAACTATAATCGTTATCTATTCTCAGAAAGTGCCATCACAACTTATTCATTTGCTGTGGAGCTCTATTCTATTACACAGCAGTCAGTCGTACACGCAAAATGACTCAATGAAATGTCACAGAAAGCTGACTGGAATAGTTCTGATTTATTTCTTTTTTTTTCGTTTCGAGATTCACGAACACATATAAAAATATTGAAGTTAGCTTGTGGTCGTCAATGTGCATTGGACATTTCGTTTACGCCCTCATGGGCCACCTATTCCAATCGAGAGCCCCTGTCGACTCCTGGTACTGTCAGTTGCAGTATCCACCATTTACGATATATTCTATTATTTTGTAGTTAGTTCTGCGTTATCAAGCTTCGTTCCTCTGGACTAACGTCATGTTCGTGTCGTCTTTCGCGTAGCTTCACACGAGCAGCAGGATCTAATTTTGCCGTGCTACGAACTCCGCACTCGTAAAAGTGCACCTTCGAAGATAAACATGTATCAACAGATGCACCAATAGTTAACAACGCTCATTAAGCGAGAACAAAAAAACAACACATTTCCCATGCTATGAACGACTAGAATGGACGAAACAAAGATTGACTTTACAGGGCAGCGTTGATAAGACAAATGAGGCAGTGATATGAAGTTTTCTCCCACTGTCCACCTGCAGCTCCTGTGTCTTGCTGTGTTCGCCGGCGTAGTATGCCTTGCCCTCGCCGGCGGAGCGCACGGAGGAGTCATTGGAGGCGGGTTTGGGCAAAGTGCCGGAGGCTCCCAGGGTAGCTTCACGCAAGGAGCCGTAGGCCACAACCAGGGCTCGGCAGGCTTCTCCGGAGGCACCTCGTCTAGTAATGTTCAGGGCTACAACAACAAGGAGGGGTACAGCTCTAGCTCAGGCTTCTCTAAGACCGACTCGAAGAGCCACGGTAGTGGTTTTGGCCAGCAGTCGGGTGGCATCGCAGGCGGCTCCGCAGGTCAAACGTCTGGCTTCGGAAGCCAGCACCATGGCCACGTTGGCCGACGCTAGAAGAAGGTAAGGAAACCATCCTTGTCGGCATTGCCTTCTTTCGTGGAACTTATATCGACAACACAGAGAAAATTCGCGCTAGGCATGCAAAATACTAGTATGCGCTTTGTCATCCCTATTGGAATCGTGTGTTATCCAGTGTTTTTAGGCGTTCCTTCATCTTAAACTTAGTTCTAAGTTGTGCGCTGGCCTAGCCCAACATCTTACTATATTGAATTTCTTCCCGGATTGCTACAAATGGCAAAAAAGCAGCCATTCGTGGACCTATTCATATCCTCGTCCACACTTCATTAAGAAAAAAGTAAACGTTGAATGTATCAGGAAGTTGATTTTTATAACGTTAGAGCCTTACATGGTATTGGGGAATCAGGTATCTTAGACAAAGTGTAAGCAATCTTCTGCTCTTTGTACTCATGCGATAGATGGAAAATTCCAAGGGCTATCTTATGCAATTTTGCACTTTTTCTTTACTACTGTTTTCAGGTCTGCAGCATCACCTCTAGTCGACCTTGAAACATCACCTCTACTCTCGTGCTATTCTATACTCCACCACAAAACAAAAGAAAACCATGAAAACCATCCAAAAATGAATATGTAACGCCACAGAACGTAAAGCGGTTCTTCTTTAAAAAAAGAGCGCGGATTTTTGTAATAAAACTATGCACCTGAATCTCTGCGTGACTCGGTTTTCTTGCATAAATGCAGACTCTGGCACGACGCTCATCACAATATGGCTGAAGGAGCTCTTGTGGATTGCGTACACATGCACGTACACCCATTCTGTTACTTCAGTGCCATAAAAGTATTTTCACTTTTCTTATAATTCTGCACAAGGGCTTTTGGAAGTAAACTTACGATATAAAGAATGAGTTTAGTGTGAAGATAATGACTTGAAGGCCAAGAAAAGAAACTGGGGTACCGGAATGCATCTATGGTGACCGTTAGGTATACTGATGAGGGGAATTGTGTGTCGCTTTTATTAAAAGTATGCGTTATGCCTAAAGGAGCTGCACACTCATGTGAGAAGCCGCTAAGAAGGCCAGTGAAATATGAGTAACTTTGTGGTGTGCTTTCTAGCACAAGGAGTACCTTTCAGAACATCGAGTCATCGTTCATGCGCTGATTTGCTCGTTTATTCTCGACAAACCTCGGTATTGGGTTTTTCTCTATACAACCTGGTTTAGGCAACCGATGATCAGCCAAAACACGGCGCTGTATTTTACAGAAACGTTTGAGTCTTGGTCCAGACAGACCAATTACTGGCGCTACTTCCACTGCCGTAGCAGCAAGAGAAAGGCGGCATGTAAGTATGACTTCGTAATTCAAACACGGAGTCTTTTAAGTCGATTAACACGTTTTCGGAGGCTGACCCAATTTGCATTCCTGAGGGTTCACACATTTCCTTAAAATCAACGAAAATCGTCAAATTTGAAGAAAGGACTTGAAGGGACCTTAAACCTCAGTTAAAATAAATTTTATTCCTCATTTCCTTCAGAACTGGGGTTTGGGGGACTTCTGAACTTTCAAAGTAAAAAATCTGCATCCGCGCAATTACATGGACATTATTGGGAAAGGGTCCTAGATATATTCTGTTCTGAGAGTTTTCCTAAGTGAATCAGTCTTCATGTCCAGAGACACTAACAACACGTTTGTTTAAATCGCCATTGCCACTGCTGTACTAGACGAAACCAGATCAAGCGACCAAGCCATACCAACATTTTTATGGCTAGTTGGTTTACATTGCATCGTCATGGCTAATTTGTTGAGGCCTGGGCTTTAGAAATGCCTGGAGCAGTAAGTTTCAGTCATGCGGCTTTAACGTGACGAGTATATCTGGGTTAATCGGGACACTAATAACCCTCGTCGAGCAAAGTGTGTGATGTGCCATTAAGGGATGGACATCGTTACAATGGGAAAGTCGACTTTCACAAGTCACCTGAAGTTCTTAAAGCTTTTGTGCAATTCTATCACTACTTCGCTCTAGACAAGTTCAGCTTGGGTGAAGCAGCCTTGAATATTTTTTTTAATTTACGAATATGACTGAAGTTTGTCTCAGCACACTTAATATTTGGCCTTTAGCAACCATTACATCCTTCAATAATCTTTGAATGTAGCGTCGGATGTTCTGTACGAACCCTGAGTATGTAAAGGATGCTCCACCTACTTCCACACCAAGGCCGGTATTTTGTAGCGATGCGTTATTTATGCTTTATTCTACACTGGCCTTATCATCCACCGCTCACGGCCGGCTGATCCTGCTCATAACGTGAGTGGACCGCCGCTCTGACCTCTCACCAAAGGCGAAAAGCGCGAAAAGCGCGAAAAGCGCGAAAAGCGCGAAAAGGCATTAGCATCGGAAAGGCATCGCTACAAAATATTTTCCCAATTCCCCACATTAGAGAGGAAAGAACTCGATGGTATGGATGCCCGATTATACACCGTGGATCCAATTTTAAGCCTTCTACCGTCACGATGACCTCCCCGAAGAGTTGCGACCATTTTGTATAGGCTATGGTTTGGCATCGCGTTTACTAATGCCTACGCGTTCCACATGGGGATGGCCGACACCGCACCATGTGGAGATTGCGACCACAAGGAAACAATCCATCACGTTCTATGCCAGTGCCCGCAGTACAGTGTGCAGAGACAATCGCTTTCCGTAATGCAGAACCAGTTGGACGACCATCCTTTGTCGGAAGAACGGATTTCTTTACAACAGCGACGGGAAATCGCATCAGAAGGCCGTGCAAGCGCTATTGCGATTCTTGAGATCGACCGGTCTGTGTGAACGCCTGTAATTGGAACGCCTTTTTGTCACCTCTTCCAGTTCTTTTTTCTTCTTTTGATTTTCTCTCCCGGATTGTCCTCTTTCCAAGTCCTATATCCGCTACTCCAGTGCAGGGTAGCAAAGCGGGAACTCGCGTCTGGCTAATATCCTTGCCGTTCCTCACTCTCTCGCTCTCTGAGTATGTATATTAGGAGGTGGGGCAAATAGAGAGAGAAGGCAGGGATGTCAAATAGAAATGCGTCTGGTTGACTACCCTACTCGGGATTCGGGAAAGAGGGAAAAGAAGGACGAGATAGAGAGAGGAGGGTGGTATAAGAAAGGCGCATAACTCCACAGGTACCCAGTGAGTGAAGTTGTACACTAGCTTGGGCCACTAGGTGTGTGCTGGCTGTTGCCTGGCCAAGTAGACAACTTAGGTCACTCTGTATGTGCCATTAGGTATGTGCACGAACAGAAAACTTCAGTACTGCATGTGCGGTATTGGAATGTGCCCATTCTTGGCGGACCTCATAGAATGGATATGCGCTTAGTTGACCCAAGGGCTACCCTTCTGACACATTAGCCTTCTATATATTCTGTCACCTTAACCTTAAATCTATTAAGGCGATAGCGCCCCATCGGCATCAGACACCACCGCGTCGAGCACGGCCGGTCGATGGATAGTCATTGGAACGAAGTTGCAGCCAAGATACCAGAGATAGCTGGCGTTGCTACGAAGCCTCAAATGCGGCGCAGTGATTACAACAAAGTATTCAGGGTGGTGGTATTATTCGGCATTGTGACTGGCAGCGAGATTACGACATCGTGTGTCTGCTGATGTGCCCATAACATTTCGTCATTCACATATGGCGTAGGGATACGGCCATGCAAATACAATAACTACCATATTATTAATCATAACGTATAAAACATATCACCAACTACAAGCACATCATAAGAAGGATTGCTAATCACTATAGGCCGGATCTTTAGGCAATAATAAAGCGTGTTTTAGGCGCCAAAAATAGGAGGGCAAAGCAACGGTTTAGGCCTCCAAATTTGTAAATAAAGGCACAATAATTATTTACATAAATGCCAGTTATTTCAAACGAAGACGTGCGCGATCTGTATCTACGACAAAAAAAAAACAAGAAATGTCATTCGTATGATGTCACAAAGGCGCCAACAGTTGAACATAGCCGTGCAATTGCCCCATAAAACTGCTGGACTAATGACGATCCATTCGATAATTCTGCAAGCACACTGCTCATATTCATGTTCAACAGCCACTGTACTCGAGCGTCGCATATAGTGAAACAGGCATGAAAAAGAATACTTGAAAGTTAAGAATACTGATTAAAAAAACGCTACTTTATGTCTGCCTGATGCAATTAAAGTAAGACACAACAAAAGCAGATAAATAATGAATGCAAGAGAGACTACGATTTATTAAGGAATTACCATGTTCTTACTTGAGGACTGTTAGGTACAACTCCGGCAATTTTCGCATATACAATGACATTATCCGAATTGTACAGGCAAAACGTCCCAACACTACCAAATACACTTCCGCCCAATTTGAAGTGCACATGTTTGAAGAAATCTGTTTAGATGGCACGCGGAACGTAGTCCAAGAATCGCTGTGAAGATAATGAATGATAACTTTATTTATAATCCGGAGAGTTATTCGGGGATTTGTGCGAATACCCCTGCCTAGGTGTCGGCCAGGAGCCCTTGAGCTCTGGCAGCTTCTTCGGCCCGCTGGACGGCCCAGAGTTTGTCTTCGAGGGCGGAGCTGAGCAGCGTATAGTCTCCCAGCGCGTTCGGCTCGAGGCTGCGTCCCCGTCTGGAACCCCCCCTTGTTTGCGCTCCCATAACATGTGTTCCAGGGTTCCCCTGGCCTCACAAAACTTGCATTGGTTGGACGAATAAAGCTCGGGGTAACAGCGATTCAAGATCACCGGGTTTACAAACGTTCTTGTCTGCAGCTGTCGCCATGCGACCGCCTGTCTCTTGTTCAGTTTCTGGTGTGGTGGCGGAAATTTGCACCTCGCCAGTCTGTAGTGTTGCGTTATTTCTCTGTAGCTCGTCAGGCGATCCTCCCACTCCCACCCCTCACCAGACGTCGTGGCCGAGGCGGCGCTAGTGTGGTTGGCGGCTCGGTCCGTAAGCCCTCGAGCCGCCCCGTGCGCCGCCTCGTTGCAGGCGAGTGATGTGGTGTGGGCGGGTGCCCATACGATGTAAACTTCTTTATTCCCGGTTTTGCCCGCGAGTAGTATTCGTAACGCCTCGGGGGAGATGCGGCCGTTGGCGTAGTTGCGAATTGCCGTCTGGGAGTCGCTGATGATCACTTCGGCCTCGGTGGTGGCCACCGCTAGCGCGATGGCTACCTCCTCCGCTGTTTCCGCGTGCACCGTGTGCACCGTGACACTGGTTTTGCAAGTGTTCTCGTGATCTACCACAGCGGCCGTGAAGGCGCGCCTGCGCGCGTACCTGGCCGCGTCCACGAGCACCGCGTCTTCACATTTGCCGTACTTCCTCTGTACGTCCTGCGCTCTCTTTTCTCTTCTACCCCTGTGGTATTCCGGGTGCATGTTCTTTGGTAGCGGATGGACGACCAACTTGTCCCTGAGGCTGCTGGGTACGTCGACTTTGATGCCGTGTTGAGCGTGATACCCGATGCCTAACTTTTCTAGTATGTATCTGCCCGTCCTGCTCTTGGAAAGACGTTCGTATTGCGCTATGTTATGTGCTTCTATCGATTCCCCCAGCGTATTATATAGACCTAGATCCAGTAACCTGTTCGTGCTTGTGTTGATCGGTAGCCCTATTGCCTGTTTGTAAGCCTTTCTGATTAAGCGTTCCATCTTTGTCTTCCTCCGCAACGTGCCAATTGAGGGAGGTATGGTGCCATGTACGTTATTCGGCTAATTACGAAGGCCTGAACTAGTCTGATCATGCTACCTTCTTTCATCCCGCTGTGTCTGTTGGATATGCGTCTGAGTAACCTGACGGTCTGTGCAACCGCGCCTTCCAGTCACCTGATGGTCTCGCCATTATGTCCGTTGGCCGCGATGTGTAAGCCCAGAACCCGCATGCTATCTACCCTGGGTACGGGGCTCCCGTCGGACGTCGTTAGTGGTATGTCCCTCCCGGGATCCTCGTCGTTCGTCTCGCCGTTCAGCTTGCGGCCTCTTCGCGTAGGTCTGTAAACTAACAGTTCGGACTTTTCTGCGGAGCAGGTCAGTCCGGTGTTCTCCAAGTATTGTTCGACCGTCTCGATAGCACGTGGCAACGTGTGTTCTACCTGGCCGTCGCACCCCTCGGTAACCCACAACGTGATGCCGTCTGCGTAGAGGCTGTGATTGAGCCCTTCCATTTCGTTTAGCTTGGGCGGCAACCCCACGAGAGCTAGGTTGAAAAGCATGGGCGATATCACCGATCCCTGCGGGGTGCCGGCGCTACCCAACTCTATTTGTTCGGTAGTAAGCTCCCCGAGAGTAAGCTTGGCCTTTGTATTCGTCAGAAGGTCTCGAACGTAATTGTACGTTCGTTCGCCAAGGCCGAGTTCCTGCAGTTTGGCCAGTACGGTTGCATGCGTTACGTTGTCAAAGGCCTTCTTCAGGTCCAGGCCGAGTATGGCCTTAGTGGACCTGGTCGGGCTGTTTATGACCTGGTGTTTGATTTATTGCGGAAACAATAGCAAACTACCACCATCTCGAGATTTTTGGATTAAAATTGTCCCTCTTGTCACTGAGAATGATCTTGTACGCTGAGAAGGAACACTTGACGGCGGTTAACGTCTTAAAAAGTAATTTACAAAGAAAACAAAAGCCGCATGCGCACCACAGTTTTCTTCCTTCTTTTGCTCTTCACTCTCCTTTCCCGTGACGGTTCTCCGCGGTTTCGCATTCGCCAACCGCTCGCGCCATGCCAGCGCGGTGGCGTATTCTGGCCGGCGCCTCCCATTTCACTGCTGCTAGCGGCTGTTTTTCAGGAGTTGGTTGAACTAGAGGACTAGGTTAAACCCCATAGAGTTCCTAACAGTCAATGTTGCCACGTAGCATGAATAACGCTTTCTAACTGCACACTAAAGCGAAACTTCAGGGTATTAGTGTTCATATAGGCGCCGATATTGAAAAAAGGCACTTATAGGCACTATAAAAACACAATAAACCCCCTTCTTAACCTCTCATTCCTGCTCATATATCAAAGTGGGGTGATAGGAGCGCAAGGAACAAAAAAGGCATTTGCCTAAAATCTGGTCTGTAATCAGTCTAACCTCACCAAACATCCGCAAAGAATAGATGCGCCACCAGTTTTTTTTTTCTTTCTTTCATTTTTATGCGGGAATTGAGGCGCCACCGCAATGCTTATTACGGCACCTGCCTGGTGTTATTTTTGTGCTCCTGAGAAACCGTTCTCCAGCGCAGCCTTCGATCTACCACCACAAAAGGATGTGTGCTCCCACAGCAAATATTTGCTAGACGACCCCACCATTTGAGGAAACACATTGAAAAATAAAAACAAAAATAAAGCTACATTGAACCAATTCAATCAAAACTTGGTCACCTCGCACTTGAATACTCGACTGCGCAGGTATTGGGAAGGCACAAACTACAGCTAGGCACAAACTACAATCACAGCAGCATATTTAATGGCTTATAGGAGACAGCTAAAAGGGCAGAACAAACTAGTTTTTCGACAAATAATATTATACGTGCATAAGGTTATAGAAGATGATATGTACGTGAGTTTAACACACTCTATATTGACGAGAGAAGGGGTAGCGTCAAACAGGGCATGCCAAGCAGAACGACTGCGGAGCATTAGCCTCCCTACAATATTTTTAAGAGAGTTGTAGCCCCGCTATCTCACCTATAAGTTGTTTACTACCGCACTGTGGAGCATTGCAATGATGGTTCGGAGCGGTACCACATTGGGCATACCGTAGTGGTCATTGGTGGAGAAATGATAACAGTCAAGTACGTCATGAGGCTCAGAAATGACGCGCTGTAATCCTATGAACCTCCAGTTTAGTTCTGGTTTTCATTCTGAAATAAAACTGCATTGGTGAGATGGCAGTGATGACTAACATTGAGGGGAAGGAAAAAGAGCTCGCCCTAAACAAGATTCTAATTGCTTCATCAAAGATTGTAAAGCCAATGATGTCAGGAACGAACAAGTAAAAAATAATCAGTAGCCCCTCCCGCACGTCCAAGAAATGAGGGTAAGCGAAGCTTGTCGTGTGTTTCTTTGGTGTTCCTCCGAACCAATGGCACTGCCGATTACCAGGTTGTGCTCGAACAACAACCAGTCAACAACCATCAAACTTTATCAAAGATTGTAAAGCCAATGATGTCAGGAACGAACAAGTAAAAAATAATCAGTAGCCCCTCCCGCACGTCCAAGAAATGAGGGTAAGCGAAGCTTGTCGTGTGTTTCTTTGGTGTTCCTCCGAACCAATGGCACTGCCGATTACCAGGTTGTGCTTGAACAACAACCAGTCACACGCACAGCAGCTGGCTCCAAAATTCTGGTTGAGAAAATCGGGCTGAAATTTGGCCGTCACACCGGGGAAGTTGGCGCTAGAGTTGCGGATGCGGGCATCACCGTTGTCGTGTTCCTGGAGGGTAAGACGACGCTGAAGTTTGGCCTCAACATCGAGCTCCCGAAACTCGGCGTCGGCGGTTCTTCGCTGACGTTAAGCCTCATCATCGCAGTTCCTCAACTCGGGGTCCGCGGGTCTTCGCTGAGGTTTCACCTGGGCTTCGCACGCCCTCACGCTAGAAGCAGCACGTCGACGACGAGCCCTTTCCCGAGCGCATTATTCTAGATGGATTTCCATAATATTGCTTCCAGGTTAAATCTGTCCGTTATGTAAGACAATGAATGGCTTATACCCTCGTAAACGCTGCCTTCCCGTTATGCCTAGACAAGAAAAGTGCAATTCTACGCTGGCAATGACTAGCGGCAACGCAGCCAGCTGTCGAAGCAGATGACGACGACAAACGCCGGAGCATTGGCACGAGCGCAAACCTAGAGGGCTCCAACGAGCCAGCTGCACAAGAAGACGACGACGCTCGAGCCAATGCTGACGATGATAATTTTGTGCATACGTGCACGCCACCGAATCTGTGAGTTGTAACAAGCTTCGCTTCAAAATAAGGCGAGTGGGCATAATCTAATACAGAAGAATCCATACAAAATAAGACAAATTACGCCGCCATTCTACCCTTGTCAAAGTCCATGTAATGCGAAGGTGTCGCCGACGTACAAATACAAATGAAGCTAGATGACGTTAGACAAGCACCCCCACCACAAGTGACGTATACGTCACGTGGTCACGCACGTGTGCTGAAGTACAGCATACATCCTCATTATTCCAGGCTCTCCTCCAAGCGAAAGTGCCTCATTGAACTAAACAATAGTATTAAAGTATATTGCGTCACAAACATGCGCAAAGCACAACTTAAACGCAAACTCCACATATGATGGTTTCGGATTTTTATTCGAATATGCGAGGAAACATAGCTATGTTACGCGGAAACTGAAAAACGAAGTCCTTTTTCAGCTGCCGTTTGAGCTCTGTCTGATTGCGCACAGCCGCTAGCTGGTTTCCATAATTTCAATTACGGTCGCAGCACACGCAGTGCGACAGATGCAGCGGGCAGAGCGTCCACGCATCAAGGACAGATGCATCGTGTGCACGCTTTCGAGATGCGCGCAGGCGCGTTGCGGGAAGTGCGGCACACAACCTCATTTTTGTAGCCACACCGCCCAGTGCAAGGGCAGTATGGAAATAATTGTATTTTTCAAGGTAAAATGCGTCCGAAAATTCATAACCTGCTACTTACACACAACCTGCAGACATGACAGCACCGGAATGTAATTAGAATATACGAGAAAACACATTTCTGTTACGTGGAAACTCAAAGACAAAGCTCTCCAGCTACCGTGTGTTTTTGGTGAGCATAGACCGATAACCCCGACCAACTCGAGGCTAACAGCGTCGCCGTTATACATGAGGACATACGTATATGACTTAACCACTGTAAGGTTTCGTCACTTTCATCAATTCATCAATTGCGACGGGTGCGCATAGGCAAATAGTTAGAACTGTCATTAGCGGAAATTTTGCGATCTATTTGGGTTTCAATATCTGGATCAGTGTAATGCAACGGTTTTATTTCAATGCTATTCATTTTGGCAGTTCGTCATTGCTTTGATCGGAGCTCGACCCACGTTATCAACGAGATCGGCTGGCGGTGAACGGTTGGGGATGAGAAAGGAATATAATCAAGCGGAAGGAACCCTTCCACTGTGACGCGCGCCCCTATAGCGCAAGTATAGGAAGGCCTGTTCCATAGTCGGCCTAAAAAAGACGAATTCCGATTTGTTTTCAAGAAACGTTTTCGAGAAATGTCCTCAAATTAAACAAACAAGACACTATAGCTAGCTACGATTCCTTAGTGGGACTTATAACGAAGACTTCAGCAAACGCGGCGCGTCAGAATAAGACGCGTTTTCACACCGTGGACAAATTTCTGACTGTTTTTTTCTGATAATGCACATGTTAGCCATGTCAGAGTCAACTAAATTTTGCGGCTGACTTTGGGTTTTTGAGGACTGTTTGTAAAAGATAGGAGCCAACTGAATTACACAGTTTATTTCAGGATTTCTTTCGTCCTATGTGCACTTGATAACAAACCGATATCAACTCACATTCGTTCCATGTGTCTTTAGTAGTAGACTGGTCGAGCAATATGCAATATGCAATCAGAAATAAAAAGAATCGACGTCATGAAGACTTCTTCTCTTTTTCGCCACCGAATAGAATCGTACCGCAATGATGTAACTGAGGTTCCTCGTTCTTGAAGCCCCCCCCCCCCCTTTTATTTTTCGCCCTATATTCCAGATTCTCGTTTTTTCCCCTGCTTTCCTAGTTTCGCGCGTGTCGGCTTCTTCTCTGTACATGACAATGATCTAGTGCCGAAAACTCTCCAACGCCTTGTGCGCATAGCACCCAATCATCACAGGACAATGCTTCATAATGTAGCACAAATTATGATACACAGGCCATCAACCTTATCGTTGATCTGTATTCCTCCCAAGCTGTCTGGTTTTGATGTCGCTAGGAAAGGAGCACTCGGGATTACCACACCATGAATGAGTGAATACAAGACAGGGGGCGAGTCAGAAAGAGAAATGAAAAGCAGATAACCAGGAGCAAGGAAAGAAAAGTTAACTAATGCTCACTGGGACGCAACCAGTCAGAAAAAGAATACGTGGGAAGGTAAGCAGCTTGGTTGGAATCGGGGAGAGAATGGTTTCAGAGCCAATGCTCGTGCCTGTGTACGTGCCACCACGTTCAGCGTTTGCAAGGCCATCGAGCTCTAAGCCCCCCCCTCCTTTCTTAAAGCTGTGAGAGCTTGGCGCGCGGATGCACAAGTGGCAGAGAAAATGGTGGCTTGTCGTTACGGATCCATCTTTCTTTGTTACCCACCTTTTTCTCCCCCGCGACGTCATCCTGTGGCTCTGTTCTCTGGGTTTATTGAATTTCCGTTTAGAAACTCTCTCCACACAGTGCCCGCCTGTCTATAAAAGCTAGCGCACTCTGCAAAAACTTTATATCCGCTCCGCAAGATCGAGTCAAAACTATTTCGCTTGTCGCAGACGACTGGCGCACTGCTTAAACATGAAGGTGAGACTTTTGATTTACCTGTTTGTATCTTCCGTAGCGAATTTCTCTTTGAACGAAATTGCTGTTGGCATCGTTTTATCTCAGCAAAGAGACACGTGTCCCTGTATATGACAACTGTTTTGTTTTGACGATTGATGATGATTGTTTCTGATGGTATCGCCTTTGAAACGGGGTGACGATAAATAGTCACCTAGCCTGCTTGAGGTAATAAGGTTTTACTGCGTCCATTGCCCTTGAGCATTTGTCTATCTCTACATTATATACCAATTTGTCATTCAAACTATCATCGTGATCTATTCTCCGAAAGTGCCATCATAATTTATTCACTTGCTGAGGAGCTCTCTTCTATTGCACAGCAGCCAGTTGTACACATAAAATGGCTGAATGACAAGTCACAGAAAGCTGACTGGAATAGTTCTGATTTATTTCTTTTTTTTTTCGTTTCGAGATTCGCGTACACATAAAAATGCGGAAGTTAGCTCGTGGTCGTAAATGTGCATTGGACATTTCGCTTACGCCCTCGTGTGCCACCTATTCCAATTGAGAGCCGCTGTCGACTATTGGTACTCTCAGTTGCATTATCCACAATTTACGATATATTCTTTTATTTTGAAGTTAGCTCTGCGTTATCAAGCTTTGTTCCTCTGGACGGACGTCATGTTCGTGTCGTCTTTCGCGTAGCTTCACACGAGCAGCAGGATCTAATTTTACCGTGCTACGACATCCGCACTCGTAAAAGTGCACCTTCGAAGATAAACATGTGTCAACAAATGCACCAATAGGCAACAACGCTCATTAAGCGAGTCAAAAACAACAGATTTTCTATGCTACGAACGACTAGAATGGACGAAAAAAAAATTGAGTTCACAGGGCAGTGTTGATAAGACAAATGAGGCAGTGATATGAAGTTTTCTCCCACTGTCCACCTGCAGCTCCTGTGTCTTGCTGTGTTCGCCGGCGTAGCATGCCTTGCCCTCGCCGGTGGAGCGCACGGAGGAGTCATTGGAGGCGGGTTTGGGCAAAGTGCCGGAGGCTCCCAGGGTAGCTTCACGCAAGGAGCCGTAGGACACAACCAGGGCTCGTCAGGCTTCTCTGGAGGCACCTCGTCTAGTAATGTTCAGGGCTACAACAACAAGGAGGGGTACAGCTCTAGCTCAGGCTTCTCTAAGACCGACTCGAAGAGCCATGGTAGTGGTTTTGGCCAGCAGTCGGGTGGCATCGCAGGCGGCTCCGCAGGTCAAACGTCTGGCTTCGGAAGCCAGCACCATTTGGTCGTTGGCGGACGCTAAAGAAGGTAAGGAAACCATCCTTTCGGCATTTCCTTCTTTCGTTGAACTTATATCGACAACAAAGAGAAAATTCGCGCTAGGCATGCAAAACACTAGTATGCGCTTTGTCATCGCTATTGGAATCGTGTGTTATCCAGCGTTTTTAGGCGTTCCTTCATCTTAAACTTAATTCTAAGTTGTGCGCTGGCCGAGCCCAACATCTTATTATATTGAATTTTTCCCGGATTGCTACAAATGGCAAAAACGCAGCCATTGGTGGACCTTTCATATCCTCGTCCACACTTCGTTAAGGAAAAAGTAAACGTTGCATGTATCAGGAAGTTATTGATTTTTATAACGTTAGAGCCTACCATGGTATTGGGGAATCAGGTATCTTAGATGTAGTGTAAGCAATTATCTGCTCTTTGTACTCATGTGATAGATCGAAAAATCCAAGGGCTCTCTTATGCTGATTTGCATTTTTCTTTACCACTGTTTTCAGGTCTGCAGCATCACCTCTAGACAACCTTGAAACATCACCTCTACTCTCGTGCTATTCTATACTCCACCACAAAACAGAAGAAAACCATGAAAACCATCCAAAAATGAATATGTAACGCCACAGAACGTAAAGCGGTTCTTCTTTTAAAAAAATTGCGCGGATTTTTATAAAGCGCGCGGATTTTTCTAATAAAACTATGCACCGGAATCTCTGCGTGACTCGGTTTTCTTGCATAAATGCAGACTCTGGCACGACGCTCATCGCAATATGGCCGAAGGAGCTCGTGTGGATTGCGTACACATGCACGTACACCCATTCTGATACTTCAGTGCCATAAAAGTATATTCACTTTTCTTATAATTCTGCACAAGGGCTTTTGGAAGTAAAGTTACGATATAAAGAATGAGTTTAGTGTGAAGGTAATGACTTCAAGGCCAAGAAAAGAAACTGTGGTACCGGAATTGTTGCGTCCCGAATCGGCCAGGCGCATTCTTTGATTGTTTCCCATCGAGGCAGGCCCTTTCATGAGCGTCGCCCAGGCGGCGACAGTGCCAGACACCGACGAAACGGGCAAACAAGCGCCCCCTTCTCGGCGGTGCGCATTCTTTGGGTGCTTTCCCCGATTCCACCCCCTTCATCAGCGGCCGCCTACCTGGTGACGCGGCCAGACACCGGCAGTGACGTTCGGACAAAGAAGCTCACTTTGAAGCAACCGACCACAACCGCCACCCCTCGTTAGAAGCGAGGATTAGTGCAAAGGCCATTCTCCCGACCCTGGCAAGATGACCGTCGGAGGGCAAGAAACAGGTCACCGACTTTCGTGGAAGGAGTGTCAACCCCCTGTTTCCGGATTGCCTCGTCCTTGCTTCGAAGGTGCAACATTAGAGGCGGAGTTCAGCGAACAAGACGGCCCGTCTGATTGGCCGCATCAAGGTCATCTGATTCCCTAGTCGGGTCAACTAGGGAAGACCGATGTTTTATAAGGAGACACCTTGCGTGCAGTGGTGTGTCCTGACCTGTTCTGATATGTGCTCAGACATGTAGTGAGCTGAGACTTTCAAAGTGCTCCCCCATGGAGTGGGCTTCCCTATTTGGAGCCACTGTAAATAGTGTAAAATAAACCCTTTTTTTCTCTCGCTCTTACTCCCGGACGTACTCATCCCTCTGGCTGAAGGATCACCGGCCTAAACGCTACCCGAGTCTCAAAAAACTGGCAGCAGCGGCGGAATAATCTCCGACCCACAACAATGGATGGCAGTGCTGAGATGAAACGCCAAACCGTTCATAACAGAATGCATCTATGGTGACCGTTAGGTATACTGATGAGGGGAATTGTGTGTCGCTTTTATTAAAAGTTTGCGTTATGCCTAAAGGAGCTGCACACAGATGTGAGATGCCGCTAAGAAGGCCGGTGAAATATGAGTAACTTAGTGGTGTGCTTTCTAGCACAAGGAGTACCTTTCAGAACATCGAGTCATCGTTCATGCGCTGATTTGCTCGTTTATTCTCTACAAACCTCGGTATTGGGTTTTTCTCTATACAACCTGGTTTAGGCAACCGATGATCAGCCAAAACACGGCGCTGTATTTTACAGAAACGTTTGAGTCTCGGTCCAGACAGACCAATAACTGGCGCTACTTCCACTGCCGTAGCAGAAAGAGAAAGGCGGCATGTAAGTATGACTTCGTAATTCAAACACGGAGTCTTTTAAGGCGATTAACACGTTTTCGGAGGCTGACTCAATTTGCATTCTTGAGGGTTCACACATTTCCTTAAAATCAACGAAAATCATCGAATTTGGAGAAAGAACTTGAAGGGACCTTAAACCTCAGTTAAAATAAATGTTCTTCCTCATTTCTTTCAGACCTGCGGCTTGGGGGACTTCTGAGCTTTCAAAGTAAAAAACTCTGCATCCGCGCAATTACATGGATATTATTTGGAAAGTGTCCTAGATATATTCTGTTCTGAGAGTTTTCCTAAGTGAATCAGTCTTCATGTCCAGAGAGACTAATGACACGCTTGTTTAAATCGCCATTGCTACTGCTGTACTAGACGAAGCCAGATCAAGCGACCAAGCCATACCAATATTTTTTTTGGCTAGTTGGTTTACATTGCATCGTCATGGCTAAATTGTTGAGGCCAGGGCTTTAGAAATGCCTGGAGCAGTAAGTTTCAGTCATGCGGCTTTAACGTGACGACTATCTCTGGGTTAATCGGGACACTACTAACCCTCATCGAGCGAAGTGTGTGATGTGCCATAAAGGGATGGACATCGTTACAATGGGAAAGTCGGCTTTCACAAGTCACCTGAAGTTCTTAAAGCTTTTGTGCAATTCTATCGCTACTTCGCTCTAGACAAGTTCAGCTTGGGTGAAGCAGCCTTGAATATTTTTTTTTAGTTTACGAATATGACTGAAGTTTGTTTCAACACACTTAATATTTGGCCTTAAGCAACCTTCACATCCTTCAATTGACCTTGAATGTAGCGTCGGATGTTCTGTACGTACCCTCAATATGTAAAGGATGCTCCGCGTATTTGCACACCGAGTCCGGTATTTTGTAGCAATGCGTTTTTTATGCGTTATTCTATAATTGCCTTATCATCCACCGCTCACGGCCGGCTGATCCCGCTGGTAACGTGAGTGGACCGTCACTCTGACCACTCGCCAAACGCGAAAAGCGCGAAAAGGCATTAGAATCGGAAAGGCATCGCTACAAAATACTTTCCCAAATCACCAAATTTGAGAGGAATGAACCCGATGGTATGCATGCCCGATTATACAGCGTGGATCCAATTTTAAGCCTTCTACCGTCACGATGACTTCCCCGAAGAGTTGCGACCATTTTGTATAGGCTATGGTTTGGCATCGCGTTTACTAATGCCTACGCGTTCCACATGGGGATCGCCGACACCGCACCATGTGGTGATTGCGGCCACAAGGAAACAATCCATCACGTGCTATGCCAGTGCCCGCAGTACAGTGTGCAGAGACAATCGCTTCCCGTAATGCAGAACCAGTTGGACGACCATCCTTTGTCGGAAGAACGGATTTCTTTACAACACCGACGGGAAATCGCATCAGAAGGCCGTGCAAGCGCTATTGCGATTCCTGAGATCGACCGGTCTGTGTGAACGCCTGTAATTGGAACGCCTTTTCTTACCTGTTCCAGTTCTTTTTTCTTCTTTTGATTTTCTCTCCCGGTTTGTCCTCTTTCCAGGCCCTATATCCGCTACCCCCGTGCAGGGTAGCAAACCGGAAACTGGCGTCTGGTTAATATCCTTGCCGTTCCTCACTCTCTCGCTCTCTGAGTATGTATCTTAGGAGGTGGGGCAAATAGAGAGAGAAGGCAGGGATGTCAAACAGAAATGCGTCTGGTTGACTACCCTACTCGGGGGAACGGGAAAGAGGGAAAATAAAGATGAGATCGCGAGAGGAGGGGGGTATAAGAAAGGCGCGTAACTCCCTCAGATACCCAGTGAGTGAAGTTGTACACTAGCTTGGGCCACTAGGTGTGTGCTGGCTGTTGCCTGGCCAAGTAGACAACTTAGGTCACTCTGTGTGTGCCATTGGGTATGCGCACGAACAGAAAACTTCAGTACTGCATGTGCGGTATTGGAATGTGCCCATTCTTGGCGGATCTCATAGAATGGATATGCGCTTAGTTGACCCAAGGGCTACCCTTCTGTCACATTAGCCTTGTATATATTCTGTCACCTTAACCTTAAATCTATTAAAGCGATAGCGCCCCATCGGCATCAGACACCACCGCGTCGAGCACGGCCGGTCGATGGATAGTCATTGGAACGAAGTTGCAGCCAAGATACCAGAGATAGTTGGCGTTGCTACGAAGCCTCAAATGGGGCGCAGTAATTACAACAAAATATTCAGGGTGGTGGTATTATTCGGCATTGTGGCTGGCAGCGAGATTACTATACGTCTGTCTGCTGTGTGTGTGCTGTGTGTCTGCTACGTGTGTCTGCTGATGTGCCCATGGCATTTCGTGATTCACATATGGCGTAGGGATACGGCCATGCAAATACAATAACTACAATATTATTGTTCATAACGTATAAAACATATCACCACAACATATCATATCATATCAACAAGCACATCATAAGAAGGATTGCTCATCATTATAGGCCAGATCTTTAGGCATTATAAAGCGCGTTTTAGGCGCCAAAAATAGGTGGGTAAAACAACGGTTGAGGCCTCCAACGTCATAAATATAGGCACAATACATCTTTACATAAATGCCAAATATTTCAAACGAAGAGGTGCGCGACCTGTATCAACGACAATAAAGAAAAAACCAGAAATGTTATTGCGTATGATGTCACAAAGGCGCCAACAGTTGAACATAGCCGTGCAATTGCCCCATAAAACTGCTGGACTAATGGCTTAATTGGCTTAATTCTACAAGCACACTGCTCGTATTCATGTTCAACAGCCACTGTACTCGAGCGTCGCATATAGTGAAACAGGCATGAAAATAATACTTGAAAGTTGAGAATACTGATTAAAAAAACGCTACTTTATGTCTGCCTGACGCAATTAAAGTAAGACACAACAAAAACAGATAAATAATGAATGCAAGAGAGACTACGATTTATTAAGGAATTAACATGTTCTTACTTGAGGACTGTTAGGTACAACTCTGGCAATTTTCTCATATACAATGACATTATCCGAATTGTACAGGCAAAACGTCCCAACACTACCAAATACACTTCCGCCCAATTTGAAGTGCACATGTTTGAAGAAATCTGTTTAGAGGGCACGCGGAACGTAGTCCACTCCCACTCCCACCCCTCACCAGACGTGTTGCACAGTCCGAATAGAAAAGACGAATTCCGATTTGTTTTCAAGAAAAGTTTTCGAGAAATGTCCTTTAATATAAACAAATGAAACGCAATAGCTATCTATGCTTCATAATGTGGGACCCACAATGAAGATTTCACCGAACGCGGCGCGTCAGAATAAGAGGCGTTTTCACACCATGGATCAATTTCTGACGGGTTTTTTTCTTGCAAGGCACATGTTAGCCATGTCAGAGTCAACTAAATTTTGCGGCTGACTTTGGGTTTTTGAGGACTTTTTGTAAAAGATAGAATTGAACTGAATTACCCATTTTATTGCAGCATTTGTTTCGTCCTATGTGCACTTGATAACAAACAGATATCGTCTCACATTCGTTCCATGCACGCGACTTTTGTAGTAGACTGGGCGAGCAATATGTAATCAGAAAAAAAAAGAAGCGACGTCCTGAAGACTTTTTCACCACTAAATAGAATCGTACCTCAATAATGTAACGGATGTTTCTCGTTTTTAAAGCCCTCCCCCCCCCCCCTCCTTTCTTTTTTCGCCCAATAATCCGGATTCTCGCTTTTTTTCCTTTTATTCTTAGTTTCGCGCGTATCGGTTTCTTCTCTGAACATGAAAACAATCTAGTGCAGTAAACTCTCCAACGGCTTGTGCGGATCGCACACAATTATCACAGGAAAATGCTTCATAATGTAGCACAAATTATGATCTAGAGGCCATCAACCTTATCGTTCATCTGTATTCCTCCCATGCTGTCTGGTTTTGATGTCGCTAGGAAAGGCAGACGATTACCACACCGTGAACTAGTGAATACAAGTCAGGAGGTTAGGGAGGAAGAGAAGGGAAAAGCATGTAACAAGGACCAAAGAAAGAAAAGTTAACTAATGATCACACGCACGCAACCAGTCAGAAAAACAGTGCCGGGGAAAGTAAGCAGCTTGGTTGGAGTCGGGGAGGGGATGGTTTTCAACCCCCTCCCCCCCCCCCCTCCTTCACTACAGCTGTGAGCTCTTCCCTCGCGGAGGAACGAGGGGCGCAGAAAGTTGTGGCTTGTAGTTACTGGTCCATCTTTCTTTGTTGCCCGCCTTTCTCTTGCGCCGCGACGTCATCCTGTGGCTGTATTGTCTAGATTTATTGAATTTGGCTTTAGAAACTCTCTCCACAGAGTGTCCGCCTGTCTATAAAAGCTAGCGCACTCTGCAAAAGCTTTATATCCGCTCCGCAAGATCGAGTCAAAACTATTTCGCTTATCGCAGACGACTGGCGCGCTGCTTAAACATGAAGGTGAGACTCGTGATTTACCTGGTGCCACCTTCCGTAGTGAATTTCTCTTTGAAGGAAATTGCTGTTGACATCGTTTTATCTCAGCAAAGAGACATGTGTCCCCGTATATGTTGACTGTTTTGTTTTGACGACTGATGATGATTGTTTCTGATGGTATCCCATTAGAAACGGGGCGTCGACGAATAGTCGCACCTAGCCTGCTTGAGGTAATCAGGTTTTACTGCATTCATTGCACTTGAGCATTATGCCTATGTCTATTTTATATTCCTTCTCTTCATTAATATTGGTATCTTTATCTGTCGTCCGTAACTGTCGCCTAATGTTTGTTCCTTTGCTATGGGGCTCTCTTAAATCGCACAGCAGCCAGTTGTACACAGAAGGGCTCAAGGTTAACTCAGAGATCACTGACTAGAATGTTTCAGATTTCCTTCTTTCTTTTTTTTTTGTTTCGAGATTTGCGTGCACACACACACAAGTGTTGAAGTTTGGTAGGGGACGTATTATATGGGCATTGAAATATTTTTTTCGCTCTCGTGCGCCACCTACTGCAATTAAGAGCCCCAGTCGACCCCTGGTACTCTCGGTTGCATTACACGCAATTTGTATTTTTTTCTAGGGGTGCGCGAATATTCGACACTTTCGAATACCGAAGCGAATTGTGTCCTATTGGATTCGGTCTTCGAGTAGAATAGGAACTATTCTTAACTGAGAATATTTTCGAATACTTTTCTAATATTTCAAAATGTCAACTGCGCCTAAATAAACATAAAATTTGAGCAAGAGTACAGTACATTTTCACCCCCGCGGGCATAGTGTAGACATAAAACATGAGAACCTTCGTAGTGGAGCAGGCTACGTCACTTAGATAGCCACACTTTACAGGCCGTACAGCGATCATTCACCCTCTCTGAAGAGCCTTCTGTATGCGAAGAGACTACTAACTTATTCCTAATGCTCCATTTGGGCTTTTAGTAAACAACGCTTAGTAACGTACTATGTAATGACAGATACTTGCTTAATTTAAGGATAAGGGATGTGAACATCATTTTAGAATAATTGCGATAACGGGTATTCATTATTCGAAAGTTATACGAAAAGTATTCGATATTCGATTCGATTCGCTTCTGGCACTATTCGATACGTATTCGATTCGGTCTCGAAAATCACCATTCGCACAACCCTATAATCTTTTCTTTTGAAGTTAGCTCTGCGTTATCAAATTTTGTTCTTCTGGACGGGCTTTCTTTCGTGTGGTCTGTCGGCCTGCTCCACACGAGCACCCTCGAAGAGAAAAATGTATTGACACATGCCCCAATAGTCAACAACGCTCATCAAGGGAGTGAAAAAAGAACTATCTTTCCGTGCTATGAACGACTGGAATGGACTAGACAAGACGAGCTTACTGGGTCAAATGAGTCAAATGAGGAACTGGTATGAAGTCTCTTCTCCCTGTCCGCCCGCAGGTCCTTAGTCTTGCTGTGATCGCCGGCGTAGTGTGCCTAGCCCACGCCGGTGAAGCTAAAAAAGACGAGAAGGCTGCCAAGAAGGATGAGAAGGTCGAAGGCCGTGGAGGTTCCTTCGGGGGCCATGGTGGCCTTGGTGCTCACGACGGATGCATCGGAGGCGGGTTTGGGCAAAGTGCCGGAGGCTCACAGGGTGGCTTCAAGCAAGGAGCCGCAGGTTACAACCAGGGCTCAGCAGGCTTCTCTGGAGGCGCCTCGTCTAGTAATGTTCAGGGCTACAACAACAAGCAGGGGTTCAGCTCAGGCTCAGGCTTCTCTCAGGCTTCACCCGCGGGTGGCTCCGCGGGTCAAACATCAGGCTTCGGAAGCCAGCACCACGGCCACGTTGGCGGACGCTAGAAGAAGGTAGGAAATCGTCCTTATCGGCATTGCCTACTTTCATTTAGCTTCTATCGATGACAAAGAGAAAATTGGCGCTAGTGATGCAAAACTCTAGGACGCGCTTCGTCATCGTTATGGTTATCGCGTATTATCCAGCACTTTTATTATCCAGTTGTAAGCTTTGCGCTGGCTGAACCCAACATCTTACTATATTGACTGTATTCCCGGATTGCTACAATAGGCAAAAAACGTCGTTAATGGGGGACCTATGCATATCCTCGTTTGCGTTTCGTTAAGCAAAAAGTCAACAGTGCGTGTATCAGGAAGTAATGAATTTTTATAACATTAGAGCATGTCATGATAGGGGAGAATCAGGTATCTTAGATATATAGCGCAAGAAATCTTCTTTTCTTTGTATTCATGTGATACACGGAAAATTCGAAGTCTTTACACTGATTCGTTTTTTTAACATTGTTTTCAGGTCTGCCGCATCACCTCTAGTCGTCTTTTAAACATTCCCTACTATAATGCTCTTCGATACTCCACCACAAGACAGAAGAAAACCATGAAAACCATCCAAAAATGAAAATATAACGCCACATAACGCAAAACTGTTCTTTTTTTTAAAAAAAAAGAGTACGTGTTTTTGTAATAAAAGTATGCATTTGTGTTATATGAACTTTTGTTTTGTATTTCCTTGCATAAATGCAGGCTCGGGCACGAAGCTCACCGCAATAGGGCCGATGGAGTTCTTGTGGATTGCGTATCTTCCGTGCACTGTCAACGTACGCATGTTAGTAATATAGTGCATAGTTTCATATCCAATTACAGTGAGTGTCATTTGTTGGTGCTAAGGCTTTTTTGCCAACTCAAATGCCAGAAAAACATATTTAACAGACTTACCGCGATGTGAGTGTATCCGCTGACACGTTAACTTCATGATATGAGCTTTCAATACTTTAGGTGGTCGGTCTACTGGATTCACTTGATATACTGCATGGCCACTGTCCCGTATGTTAGTTTATATTTCTCTGTCGGTATTCAAACAGGGTTTCGAATAAGTTTGCTTTCTTACGTAACGAAATATGGACGCAATATTGCGCGTTTATAGTTGGCTGCAAGTTTGAAGCGATACGGATCGGGCGGCTTTACCATAGCAGTCTGTAGCACCAGCGCGTATGCCTATATGTTCTTATAGCATGGCGTGCAATTCCATATAATTTATGGAATAACAGGGCTATCTGACAAATCTATTCAATTGCAGCCGCCTCAACGTAGTCTAATCACCTGACGTACAGCAGAGCGGCACGTAGGTAGTAAGTTAAGCAAACGCGTTCACGCATCAAGGTGTACAGTCACCAAAGACACAGGGTTCCCGATGCAGCACACAGTTTTACTTTGCGACGGCTCTCTATACAAATCAAGCATCTATGTTTCGAACAATAAGGAGATGTGACTGGCAGTTTCGGAGAACTGTTAGTGGTAAACACCCGTCTATAGCTGGTGTTTACTGATACACCTCACACGTCTGCAGGAGAAAGGAAGAGGCACTTAACGAACGTTCTCCATGATTAAGTCTGACGTTGTTGTATACCACGCGCAGACTTGGAACTCCACCAGATCTAACCCAACCGGATGCTCCATCAAAGCTAAGGATGGTTTCGGTTTCGTCCCCTTTTTGGCACCAAACCATTTGACGAGGTTGCTAACGGGTCTATGTTTTGTAGCAATGTCACGTGTTTATGGATACTTTGTGAGCAACTGAATGTCGTATAAGCATTGACCGCTTCGTATTTCGGACCGGCTGACTTATGTACGTGTAGGTTTGTGAACATAAAAAGAGAATACGCACATGCATGTGAACGCACCCGAGTTCACCGTATACGCAGATGGACGCAACCATGTAGCTGCAGCGAAAAATATTAGCACAAGTGACCGATCACCTGAGCAGATAAATGGAAGCACGCGATGCTGTTGTTCCCAAGGACGCCGAAAACGAGAGTGCAAGCAGCCCCTCTTTGAAACAGGAATCATGTGTTCTAGTGTGCATCTAGTGGTTCAATCGTGTGTTCTAGTGGTTCTAGTGTGCACGAGAACCAGAGCGCCGCGTACCCCAATTTCTTCTTCTTCTTCTTTCTGGGGTTTTACGTGCCAAAACCAGTTCTGATTATGAGGCACGCCGTAGTGGAGGGCTCCAAATTAATTTTGACCACCTGGGGTTCTTTAACGTGCACTACAACGCAAGCACACGGGCGTTTTTGCATTTCGCCTCCATCGAAATGCGGCCGCCGGGGCCGGGATTCGATCCCGCGACCTCGTGCTCAGCAGCGCAACGCCTTAGCTGACTGAGCTACCCCGGCGGGTACCCCAATTTCTCTGCTCCGGTCATCAGCCTTGTGCTAAACTTTTTTCTTGTGCTGCAGCTGTACGTATACACACGTACACCATTGCGCAACCTTCAATGCCGTAATAGTATTTTAACTTTTCTTGTAACTCTGCACAAAGGCTTTTTCAAGTAAGGTTACGATATGAAGAATGCGTTTAGTGTGAAGGTCATGACTTTAAGTCAAAAAAAATAATCTCTGGTACCACACTGCAGTTATGGTGACAGTAAGGTACCCTGAAAAGCGGAATTTGGCGTCGCTCTTTATGAAAATTTTCGGGCTGCTTAAAGGAGCTGCGCACATGTGAGAAGTCGCTACGATGGCCAGTGAAATATGAGGAACTTCGCGATGTGCTTCGTAGCTCGTGGAGTACCTTTCAGAACATCTAGTCATCGTGCATGAGCTGTATAGCTGGTTAATCTTGATAAACCTCGGCGTTGGATTTTACTTTGTGCGACCTGGTTTAGGAAACAGAGGATGAGCGACAACACGGCGCTATCTTCTAGAGAGACGTTTGACTATTCACCTTGACAGGCCAATTACTGGCCCTACTTCCACTATAGGCGCCGCAAGAGAAAGGGTACAATAAATAAGAATTAGTCCTCTTTAGAGCCTCACCATATTTGCAATATGCAGGAGTCATTCGCCTCTTTGAAATCATTGAAAACCGTTGAACTAGGAGAATCAAATACAATAGCCCTTAATGTTTAGGACTACAAACACCTAAGGAAGAAGTTGATTGCCGCAATATGTACTGCGTACTGTTCAATATGTACTACGTACACTATGCACTGCGTACTGTTCAATATGTACTGCGTACAATATGTACTGCGTACAATATGTACTGCGCAATATGTACTGCTCTGGAACCTTTCAGGTTGTCACCGGGGACCTCGTTAATGTTTAAAAATTAAATATTTAATAATAAATAATTAGCATTGACGCTCGTTGGCCACATCTGTCCCTTGCGCAAATACACCGCATTAATCGATCAATCAATGTTTAATTATTTCAGTAATTTAATTCTTGCGTGAAACGAGCTCCAGGGGCGCGGCGCGTTCTTCTTCGGAAAAGCTTGCTTATTTTTTTCCGTCGTTCACGCGGATTGAAAACGCACAATACGCACACTCTCTCTACGTTCAAACACCGCACGTTTTTAGCAAAAAAAAAAAATCGGTACGGCGAATCAATGTGAACTTGTGGCCAGACGAGTTTGAGTAAAGCGCTAAAACCAAATAGTTCTTTCCAATTTACTCAGCAAAAAGGCCGTTTCACATGACGCGATTGGAGCGAAAAAAATCGTTCTGTCGCGCACGTCGCAGAGCGATTTTCGCTGGCAGCTTTCACATGCGTCTTTGACCGCGCGATTTCCGTCGCAGCGACACCCAGGTTGCTCCCTGCTCACAAAGTATCCATGCCTGCATCGTTAAATAAAAACAACATGGAAACTAGTCAAATATTACAATTTCATATTATTTTTTTGAAAATAGAATAGTACAGAATTTTTCAGCCTTTAAACGCGTTGAGACTGCGATCGCTCAGTCCGCAGTTACGGCTAGTGAAAATGCTGCACAAACCGCATAAGCGTGCGGCGTGGTGGGTGGTTTTGTTTTGTACACTCTAGTTGTGTTGTTGCGGTACTATGGAAGCCACAACTCTTCTCCTGCAGGAGTATTTGCCTCTTCAAAAGAAGAAGCTACTAATAAGTGTGCAAGTGCCTGGCACACATTTGTAGCAATGAAGACGTTGACGACGCGACGATCGTGAGGGTACGTGCCGTATGTTGAAAGCGGCGTCAGCTCCCGACCTGGATAGCATGCAGCTTCTCCTTTTAAATGAATTGTGCGAGCTGGAGAAAAAAAAATTGTTGATGAAGCTCCTGAGTCACAGGCGCTGGTGGGTACGCTCTGTTAAAACATCATTGAAACTGGTGCGCGACATTGCTCCGCTGAGCTTCCAACACGTGGTAAAACAGGAAAGTGCCTATTTCGACGGCGCTTGCTGTTACGTCACGTTGCTCCGCCCACATCGCGCCGATCGCTGCGACTCAGCGACGGAAATTCCAACATGTTGGAATCCCGTTGCGGAGAGCCTGCGACGTCGCGGCAGTCGCTGAGCGACGGAATTCGCGGTGCCGCTGTGTGAAAATCGCGCCATGTGAAACGGCCTAAATGCGCGTGCTAGCACTGCTACATTTATATTCTGCGTAATCAGCCGCAAAAAAAAAAAAAATACGAGTGAACTAATCGTACACGTAAATTATTTACGTACCCTCGACACCAGATGACATACTTGACCCGAAAAGTGTTACTTTCGAAAGTGATACTTAAGTGCTGTTTTTGAAGTGCTCTCCCAAAACATTCCTGTGAGTGAGTGAGTGAGTGAGTGAGTGAGTGAGTGAGTGAGTGAGTGAGTGAGTGAGTGAGTGAGTGAGTGAGTGAGTGAGTGAGTGAGTGAGTGAGTGAGTGAGTGAGTGAGTGAGTGAGTGAGTGAGTGAGTGAGTGAGTGAGTGAGTGAGTGAGTGAGTGAGTGAGTGAGTGAGTGAGTGAGTGAGTGAGTGAGTGAGTGAGTGAGTGAGTGAGTGAGTGAGTGAGTGAGTGAGTGAGTGAGTGAGTGAGTGAGTGAGTGAGTGAGTGAGTGAGTGAGTGAGTGAAACAACTTTATTTAGACCAGCGGATTGGGGCCAGGGCCTAGGCCGTGCCAGAGGCGTAGATAGACCGTCTCCCGGCCGCCTCTCGAGCTCGCTGGATGGCCCACAGTTGATCTTGCAGATCTGAGCCGATCAGCGCGGCTTTCCACCGCGCCCCAAGCTGTTCTGGGGAGACTGCATATTCATCCTGAACATGTGCGCAATCCTAACCCTTGTACTTTTCGCGCACTTATTATTGACGCCGTACTTAAGTTCCGTTTGTGAATACGGGCCTAAGTCTTATCTTTCCCTTTGCCACTCCGTTTAGGATCAAGGTGCTCCACATGTCCCGGTATATTTCCCGGAACAAATCGATAACTTCTGGTTCAAAGCCATACGTGCTCAGTACCCCAAAAAGCCACTCGTGCCTGACTCTGTCAATGGCGCGCTCTTCGTCCAATGACACGCACAAACCTGGCGTACTGATATGTTCAGTATAAGCTAAAAGATCGCGGGTTAAAAAAATTACATTATGGGGTTGCACGTGCCAAAACCATGATCTGATTATGAGGCACGCCGTAGTGGGAGACTCGGGAAAATTTCGGCTACCTGGGGTTCTTTAACGCGCACCTAAATCTAAGTACAAGGCTGCTTTCGCATTTCGCCCCATCGAAATGCGGCCGCCGTTTCCGGGATTCGATCGCGCTACCTCGTGCTTAGCAGCCCAACACCATAGCCACTAAGCAACCACGGCGGGTCAGATCGCGGGTTAGCGACAACGCACTGAATACGTTTCTGCCGACAATCGAACCGGTTTGCTCACAGAAAATTACATCGGGTCAGTATTTTTTCAGCCTCTTCACTAATACTGTAGCGAATATCTTGTAAGCGGAGTTCAATACCGTGATCGGGCACCAAGAAGCAGGGTGGTGGCAATCTTTGCCGTCTTTGGGAAGTATAATGAGCCTGCGCTCTGCAAAGGAATTCGGGAGCACTTTAGTATTCCAAATTTTGTTGAGCGTTGCTACCAAACCTGGGCCTGACTAGCGCCAAAATTCTTTCTAGAATTCGGTTGGTAGACCATCGGGACCGGGAGCCGACCCTAATTTTATCGCTCCTAGCACAGAATGCACTTCTGAAAGTGTAGTGAGCATTAGGAGGTCTTTGCTAACCGAAATTGGTAACTGCGGAACCTTCAGACAGAAAGTCTCTAACGTCCTTCTTAGTAAGCTTGGGTCAGGTGTGTGGCTTTCTGAAACGAGGTATGAGAAGTAATTGAAGAATACTCTCTCGATATCAGAGGCGTTATCAGAGACGAAACCATCCGGTAGAAAGACGGATGTCACGAATCAACCTGTTTCGCCTTGTGTGTGTGTCGCGAACTCAGCAACTGTGTCAATTCTGGTCGGCCTCGAAGTATATTGTTCTACTCGTAGGAATTACCTTTCTGAGTTGATCTCAGCCACAGACGATCATACCTAGCCCGCGGTGTTTTGCGAGATTCTCTTGTAGTTGAGGTCAAGGGGACACCAGCGTTTACTATCCCGATTCTTCTAAGTGTTTCATTTAGCTCGCACGCAAGGCTTACTTTGATATTGTGGCCTGCTTCTTTAGCCCAATGTTGCCACACTGATCTTAAGTCGTCCCACTCCAGAGCGGGGTCATTACTGTTTGCCAGTGTACTAGAAATCTTTGCTCGAAGAATGACCTTGGCTTCCAGGTCCATCAGTACGGCCCGATCTAACCTCCAGTGATGCTAGCCGTCAAAACGGGGTCTGGCAGGCTCATAGAAAGCATTATAAGGTAATGATCCGAAATGTGACCCGCGTCTGCGGGAAAAGAACCAACTGTGACTGCTGCTACGGCATGTAATAAATCCTCACTCGCGGAAAACCTATATAGTCTCCTTGCGGACCTTCCTCGCTTCCAAGTTGCAGGGAACGTGACCCCATTCTTAAGCACCCAAGCGTCATATAGTTTAAAGTCATGAAGTATATATAACAGCTGACGCGCGTAGTCCATCAGCCTGCTTCGACCTGGGCCCTGTACGTCCCTCACACTATCTATAACGCAGTTGAAATCTCCGCAGAAAATGGTAGCACAATCATCCAACTGATATGGCCTCAGCGCGCGAAAGAAAGTGTTCGTATATCTTTTCCGGGTAGAGGGGTGCACAGACATCACGCGCACGCGCAAACTCCCAACTGAGCACCTTGAGACTAGGACGTGACCGTCATAGTCAACCGTGTTGAACACCGAAATGTGGGCGGGATGCAGAATGACTACAGCGATCCGCAGTTACGCCAAGATGCCAAAGGAAAAAAAAAACGCGCGAAATTAAAGCACTTCTGAAAATCCGTAACATCAGATGGCGAGAAAACATTCACTCCATGAAGCAACAACAAATCAGCAAACTTTTCTCTGGCAAAGTGAATCACTTTTCTCTCTGTTTGTCGGGTTTTCTAAAACATTGCACATTTAAGGTAAGTATATTAACCATGTCCAAACATGAAGAAAAGCTGGGTGATAGCAAAAACAAAATTTACTACCCCGTCGGCAAGTGACGGGACCGAGAACATCCGCTACGGGGCCGAGGTATCGGACCCAGAATGGCCCGCGGCGCGCGACTGCTTAGTCACCGACTGCTTACTTGAAATAGCCAAGTCATCGGCACTCGAAGACATTGAAAGATGAGGTCGTTTCGAGTACGGTTTGTCAACCAACATTTCGTCGCTCAGTCCCAGAAGGTCGGCAACCTGGCTCACGGGGTTGAGTAGAATGGGGTCCCGCTATTCCGCAACGAGGGACATGGGGCTCAGTGGCGTCGGGCCCGCCTGCACGCCAGGCGCTTCGGCGGTGGCCGTCTTTTCCTAGTATCCAGTGTCTGCATCCTGTGTTCGCGTCCAGTGGGCCCGCGGGTTTGTTTCGCGTCCAGACCTTCCCGTGGCATAGCAGCTGCTTCCGAGTAGGAAGGCGCCCGCGGCCTGTTCTCGTACTCAGTTGCTGGAACGTCTGTGCTCTCCGCCTCACCTGAAGAATCCTGGTTCACACTGGACTGTGACGCTGAATCCGGGGTTAGAACGTTCTCCTCCGCTGTGAAACTTGGTGCTGAACCGTGGGGACCAGTACTGCCTTCTTCGGTGGGCGTTGTTGCTTGTTGGCAGTCGGAATTTCCAGGTTCTCTCTCCTCTGTCTCCTTCAACGGGGGCGTAAACTCAGCACGTGGTTCGTCAACAGCCGCGGTGGCCTGCGTCCGCTCTGCCGGCGCCGTTCCAGCCGCAAAAGCCTATGACCTGGACGGCAGACAATCTGCTGTAACGTGTTCATCTGCGCCACGACGGCATGGTGCGGAGCAATCGGTTGTTTCATGGCCAAACACTTATACACCTGGCACACCGGGGCGTGATGGATTCCTTTCCGACGTGGCTTTTTTGGGCGCACCGGGGAAGCACACCTTGTTGACAACCCTGTAGTCGCACATTATTCGGTGACCGTATACTGTCATGAAGCTCGGTACAGGCTTGAGCCTTTCAATGCGGGCCATCCACAGGCTCTTACAAACATGCTGTCTTCCTTTAAAGGATTGCTCATGAATTTCCAGAACCTTGCCGTACCGGGGAATCAAGGAGGACAATCTCATCCGCATTATACATGCTTTTGTGCTCTGCCACCTTTCATACTCGGCAGCCATGCATAATTGGCATGTTGCAGAGAGAAACAAGTTAAATTCCCTCATCAGAAAGGTCTTCAAGCATGCCCTCGGCTTACCTGTGAGCACTCACACCGAATACCTGTTAAAGCTCGGAGTGCACAACACGCTCGAAGAAATAATAGAGGCGCAAGAGCGTTCACAGCTGCTCAGGCTATCCGGCACCCCGGCGGGCCCCAAGATACTCGATGAGATGGACCTCTACCCTGTCGACCATTGCCCCGACGCCGTGCGCATTCCCAGCGACATCAGATCTCAACTACACATCGCGCCCATTCCCCGCAATATGCACCCCGCACACAACGTCGGCAGACGTCGGGCCAGGGGTAGAGCTCTACTCGAACATGTACGTAACAACCACATTGAGGCAAGCTTCGTGGATGCCGCGGCCTATGTCCAACAAGAGGCGTTCGCCGTCTCCATCGTCGACTCTAATTCCAAGATCACTTGCTGCGCTACTGTACGCACTTCGAAGCCATTTGTAGCCGAACAGGTTGCAATCGCGCTGGCTGTGATCATGTGATCATGACTGCAATCGCGCTGGCACGAAACGTAATCCTCATGATGCAGAGGACCAGCTAGAATGAACGAGAACCAGACGGAAAAGGAGGTGGTGCTGAGTAATTTCAACTGGCACAAAGCTGAAGCAAAAATTACTAAACGCACCGCCACAGGTTTAGACGAGGTACCCGTTACACTGATTAATGAGCTAGGACCAACGAGTAAGGAAGCACTGTTGAAAGCAGTAGAAAAATGTTTTCAACATAAGCGAATACCAGACAGTTGGCGACAAAGTAGCATGAATTTAATTTATAAAAGTAAGGAGGGAAAAGATAGAATTCAGTTGTATAGACCGTTGACCGGTCTGTATATACAGGTTAGCAAAGCAGGCGATTAAATTGAAGCTGCAAGCATCGCCAGAAAATAATGGCATATTAGGAGAACTTCAGATCGGTTTCAGAATCGGTAGGCGTCTGAATGATAACTTATTTGTCCTTACTCAGTGAATTGAAATATCCATAGAAGAAAGGAAACCGCTATATGTGACTTTTCTGGACATAAACGGAGCGTAGGACAACGTAGATCGCAGCATTTTGTGGAATATTGTGGAAAGAGGAAGGTATAGGCAACGACAGTATACAGCTATTGAGGGTGATTTACCTATAAATACCGTTCGTGTTGAATGGGAAGGGATGACTGAGCGAGGATAAAGTTGATATCAACAAGGGACTGAGACAGGGTTGCCCTTTATCACCGCTGCTGTTTATGATGTACGTGGCAAGGATAGAAACGGCACTAGAAGGTATCAATGTCGGGTTTAACCTCTCATACAAACAAGCTGGCACAATAGTTGAGCAGCAGCTTCCAGGTTTATTTTATGCGGACGAAATTGTGTTGCTTGCGAACAAGCAAACTGATATGCAACATCTGGCTGATATCTGTGGAGAAGAATGTGAGAATTTCGGTAAGGATTTGGCTTTAAAAAAATTTGGTTTTATGATATTCAGTGAAAACAGTGAACAGACAGTGATACAGGGCCAGGAAATACCTCGGGGAAAATAATACAAATACCTTGGTATATGGGTAAACGAAGGCGACAGATATCTGGAGACACAGGAAAAAACAATAATATCAAACGGGAAGAGAAACGCGGCCATAATGAAACACAGTGCGCTATGGGGATACAATAGGTACGAGGTGCTCCGGGGTATGTGGAAAGGTGTCATGGTTCCAGGGCTTACATTTGGAAATGCGGTTGTTTGCTTGAAGTCAGGGGTAAAATCAAGACTCGATGGCCACCAAAGGTCAGTGGGACGCCTCGCGTTGAACGCCCACGGGAAGACTACTAATGAAGCCGTGCAGGGTGATATGGGCTGGGCAAATTTTGAAGTGAGGGAGGCTCAGAGTAAAAATTATTTTGAAGAACGACTGATGAAACTGGAAGAAAGTAGAAGGGGTGCAAGAGTGTTCAGCTATTTGTACAAGCAAAACATTGACTCACAGTGGAGGAAAAGAACTAGAAGCTTACAAGCAAATTTGCGACCGATATGGACAGCAGCACGGCAAAAAGACCGTCAAACGCAAAGTGAGGGAGGCTGAGAAAAGGTTATGGGTGGCGGCAATGGAAAAGAAACCTGCTATGACTACTTACCTTAAAGGAAAAAAAAACACATCAGGACAGAAAGAATCCTTGATAACTCAAAGGGAAGTTCCTTACTTTTCGAAGCGAAATCAAGATGCCTTAGAACTCGTCGTTATTAAGCGAGGTACACCACGGACGAAGACGCATGTGCTTGCTGTGGTAAAGCTAGAGAAACGGTGAAACATGTTTTATTGAAATGTGAAGAAATCTATCCAGCTGCAAGTCTACGTTTCTCTGACCTCCTTAAAGCCCTTGGGCTCAGGGAGAGAAGGGGCAAAGCAAACATGTCCGATGTAAAGTTAGTAAGGGGCGGTTGGCAGTTTGGTGGCAGAAAAGTAGGAAGACCGCTAATAACGGAGACGTAAAGAAACAGAGTTCCCAGTAATGGTTCAAAAAGGTTGATGCGTGGAAATATTTGCTTTTGTGCTTATCAAAAATAAAGTTAGGACATTAGGCAAAGTAATAACAAGAGCTTGGTGGCGCAACACACCATCCCGTTTCAAAGGGGTGGTGGGTTGCGTTCAGACACCAACTAATCGTGTGCACACTTTCAACAAGTGCGCAGGCACGTCTGGGGAAGTGCAGCACACAGCCTCATTCTTGTAGGCATACCACCTAGTGCAAGTGCATTAGGGAACTAATTGTATTTCTCAAAGTAAAATGCGTCAGAAAATTCATAACGTGTGAATTACACACAACCTGCACACATGACAGACGGATTGTAATCAGAATATACGAGAAAACACATTTTTTTAAGCGCAAAGACAAAGCCATCCAGCTGCCGTGAGTTTTTGGTGAGCACAGACCGATAACCCCGACTAACTAGAGGCGAACAGCATCGCCGTTATACATAACCACATATATGACTTCACCACTGCAAGGTTTCATCACTTTCATCAATTCATAAATTCCAGATCCTCCTTTTTCCCCTGTATACTTAGTGTCGCGCGTAGCGGTTCCTTCTCTGTAAATGAAAATGATCTAGTGCCGTAAACTCTCCAACGGCTTGTGTGGATCGCACACAATGATCACAGGACAATGCTTCAAAACGTAGCACAAATTATAATCGAGCGGCCATCAACCTGATCGTTGATCTGTATTCCTCCCATTCTGTCTGGTTTTGATGTCGCTAGGAAAGGAGCACTCGAGATTTCCACACCATGAACGAGTGCATACAAGACAGGGGGCGAGGCAGAAAGAGAAATGAAAAGCAGGTAACCAGGAGCAAAGAAAGAAAAGCTAACTAACGCTCAATGGGACGCAACCAGTCAGAAAAAAGGACGGGGGAAGGTAAGCAGCTTGGTTGGAATCGGGGAGAGAATGGTTTCATAGTCAATGCTCGTGCCTCTGTACGTGCTACCACGTTCTTCTGACAGCATTTGCAAGGCCATCGAGCTTTAAATCCCCCCCCGCCCCTCCTTTTTTAACGCTGTCAGAGCTTGGCGCGCGGATGAACAAGTGGGAGAGAAAGTGGTGGCTTGTAGTTAGGGGTCCATCTGTCTTTGTTACCCAACTTTTTCTCCCCCGCGACGTCATCCTGTGGCTCTGTTCTATCGGTTTATTGAATTTCCGTTGAGAAACACCCTCCACAAAGTGCCCGCCTGTCTATAAAAGCTAGCGCACTCTGCAAAAACTTTAGATCCGCTCCGCAAGATCGGTCAAAACTGTTTCGCTTATCGCAGACGACTGGCGCACTGCTTAAACATGAAGGTGAGACTTGTGATTTACCTGTTTGTATCTTCCGTAGCGAGTTTCTTTTTGAACGAAATTGCTGTTGACATCGTTTTATCTCAGCAAAGAGACACGTGTCCCCGTATATGACAACTCTTTTGTTTTGACGATCGGTGATGATTGTTTCTGATGGTATCCCCTTTGAAACGGGGCGGCGACGAATAGTCACCTAGCCTGCTTGAGGTAATCAGGTTTTACTGCGTCCATTGCCCTTGAGAATTTGTCTATCTCTACATTATATTCCTATTTTTCATTGAAACTATCATCGTTATCTATTCTATGAAAGTGCCATCATAATTTATTCACTTGCTGAGGAGCTCTCTTCTATTGCACAGCAGCCAGTTGTACACATAAAATGGCTGAATGAGGCACTGAGAAATGAGGCACTGATATGAAGTCTTTTTCCACTATCCACCCGCAGCTCCTGTGTCTTGCTGTGTTCGCCGGCGTAGCATGCCTTGCCCTCGCCGGTGGAGCGCACGGAGGAGTCATCGCAGGCGGGTTTGGGCAAAGTGCCGGAGGCTCCCAGGGTAGCCTCACGCAAGGAGCCGTAGGACACCACCAGGGCTCGTCAGGCTTCTCTGGAGGCACCTCGTCTAGTAATGTTCAGGGCTACAACAACAAGGAGGGGTACAGCTCCAGTTCAGGCTTCTCTAAGACCGACTCGAAGAGCCACGGTAGCGGTTCTGGCCAGCAGTCGGGTGGCTTCGCGGGTGGCTCCGCGGGTCAAACGTCAGGCTTCGGAAGCCAGCACCACGGCCACGTTGGCGGACGCTAGAAGGTAAGGAAATCATCCTTATCGGCATTGCCTACTTTCATTTAGCTTCTATCGGCGACAAAAAGAAAATTGGCGCTAGTGATGCAAAACGCTAGGACGCGCTTCGGCATCGTTATGGTTATCGCGTATTATCCAGCACTTTTATTATCCAGTTCTAAGCTTTGCGCTGGCTGAGCGCGACATCTTACTATATTGATTTTCTTCCCGGATTACTACAATGGGCAAAAACGTAGCCATCCGGGGACCGATGCATATCCTCGTTTGCGTTTCGTTAAGAAAAAGCCAACAGGAAGTAATGAATCTTTATAACATTAGAGCATGTCATGTTAGTGGCGAATCAGGTATCTTGTATATATTGCAAGCAATCTTCTGTTCTTTGTATTCGTGTGACAGACAGAAAAGTTTAAGTTCTTACACTGATTTGTATTTTTTACGACTGTTTTCAGGTCTGCAGCATCACCTCTAGTCGTCTTTTAAACATCCCCTACTATAATGCTCTACTCTGGTTCTCTTCGATACTCCACCACAAGACAGAAGAAAACCATGAAAACCATCCAAAAATGAAAATATAACGCCACAGAACGCAAAAGTGTTCTTTTTAAAAAAAGATTACGTATTTTTGTAATAAAAATATGCATTTGTATTATATGTACTTTTGTTTTGCATTTCCTGGCATAAATGCAGGCTCGGGCACGAAGCTCACCGTAATATGGCCGATCGAGTTCCTGTGGATTGCGTATCTTCCGTCCACTGTCAACGTACAAATGTTAGTTATATAGTGTGTAGTTTCATATCCAATTACAGCGATTGTCATTTGTTGGTGCTAAAGCTTTTTTGCCAGCTCAAATGCCAGAAAAACATATTTAACAGACTTAACGCGATGTGAGTGTATCCGCTCACACGTTGACTTCGTGATATGAGCTTTCAATAGTTTAGTTGGTCGGTCTACGGGATTGACTTGGGGCGATATAACGTAAAATGATTCCAAACTGTTTTGATTCCAAACCCCTGACACCAAATTTACGTAATCACCGACGCGAGCATCATGCGGTAACTCGCCGCGCTGTCTCAACAACCGAATCCAAAACTCTCCTCGTTTATAGGAGGTCACCATTGTTCGCTTTCAAAACCAATAACATTGTCTGCACTCGGCGGTTTTTCTTATCTAATTGGCTGACAAGAGGCGAGGAGCACGCTCTAGTGGAGAGGGTTTCGATGGGGCCAGACAGCACAGTGACAATAGATAACCACATGAAGAGGGTGGCGTCGGCTTCTCCGATTGGTCCGCTTCGCCTTACTTAGCTTGCGGTGGCTGGTCGAAAATCACGGCGGCGTGCAACGGAAGGCTAAGAATGCCGCTAAAACGGATCCTCAACAAGGAAGAGTTGGCAGAGCGATGTCGTATTCGTGCCGAAAGGGCTCGATAACGTTTTACTGCCACGTTTTACGCCACAGAACGCAAAACTTTTTTACTGCAACGCAAAACGTTGCAGTAAAACGTTTTAACGTTTTACTGCAACGTTTTATGCCACAGAACGCAAAACTGTTCTTTTTAAAAAAAGAGTACGTATTTTTGTAATAAAAATATGCATTTGTATTATATGTACTTTTGTTTTGCATTTCCTGGCATAAATGCAGGCTCGGGCACGAAGCTCACCGTAATATGGCCGATCGAGTTCCTGTGGATTGCGTATCTTCCGTCCACTGTCAACGTACAAATGTTAGTTATATAGTGTGTAGTTTCATATCCAATTACAGCGATTGTCATTTGTTGGTGCTAAAGCTTTTTTGCCAGCTCAAATGCCAGAAAAACATATTTAACAGACTTAACGCGATGTGAGTGTATCCGCTCACACGTTGACTTCGTGATATGAGCTTTCAATAGCTTAGTCGGTCGGTCTACGGGATTGACTTGGGGCGCTATAACGTAAAATGATTCCAAACTGTTTTGATTCCAAACCCCTGACACCAAATTTACGTAATCACCGACGCGAGCATCATGCGGTAACTCACCGCGCTGTCTCAACAACCGAATCCAAAACTCTCCTCGTTTATAGGAGGTCACCATCACGGCGGCGTGCAACGGAAGGCTAAGAATGCCGCTAAAACGGATCCTCAACAAGGAAGAGTTGGCAGAGCGATGTCGTATTCGTGCCGAAAGGGCTCGATAACGTTTTACTGCCACGCAAAAAGGTTTATCATGCGCAAAAAATACATGCTCACCAGCAGGTGCGAGTAGCGAGGGCCTGAGCGATCGGCGGACAGTCATCTTTGATTCCTTTCGGAACGGGGCAGTCTGTGGCTATTCAGAAAATTTTTCAGTTTTGTTTGACATATTAATGTATTTTTTTTCGCGTACACGTCACTTTGACGTGGTGAGTTTTCCCGGTTTTGCAAGGTCGCGTGCACAGACAGGCTAAGTGGGCGTAGCCAGAAAACATTGGACATTGGCAGAGAGCTAATGGTGAAAAGACATCGAATCAGGGATAACTATTTTTCTTTTGTGCGGTTTAATAATGCATAATCAGTGTGTACACGGTATATCAGATGGGGAACTATCACGGTTTTTGTGACGTCGCGTGACCGACAGGGGGAAGTTGGGAACGGCCCGAAAATGTTTTGACCAATTGTGGAGGCTGATTGCAGAAATTGGAATCAAAACAGTTTGGAATCATTTTATGTTATAGCGTCCTTGATATACTGCATGCGCAGTGTCCCGCATGTTAGTTTATATTTATCTGTCGTTTTTCAAACAGGGCTTCGGATAAGTTTGCTTTCTTACGTAACAGAACATTGGACGCAATATTGCTCGTTTATAGTTGGCTGCAAGTTTGACGCAATAAGGATCGGGCGGCTTTACCATGGCAGTCTGTAGCCCCAGCGCATATACATATGTCTTTATGGCATGATGCGCAATGCCATATAATTTCACGTAATAACAGGGCTACCTGACAAACCTATTCAATTGCAGACGCCTCAGCGCATTCTAATTACCGGACGTACAGCAGAGCGGCACGTAAGTAGTAAGTTAAGCAAACGCGTGCACGCATCAAGGTGTACAGTGACCGAAGGCACTGGCCTCCCGATGCAGCACGCAGTTTTACTTTACGAGGGCTCTCTATATAAATCAAGCATCTAGGTATCGAACAATATGGAGACGTGACTCGCAGTTTCGGAGAACTGTTAGTGGTAAACACCCCCCTATAGCTAGTGTTTACTGATACACCTTACACGTCTGCAGGAGAAAGGAAGAGGCACTTAACGAACGTTCTCCATGATTAAGTCTGACGTTGTTGTATACCACGCGCACACTTGGAACAGCTTTTTTTGTTGTGGCCACTTCAAGGGGAGCGTCTGCTTACACACGTGTGTGGTGTTGAACAAATTGTGGGCGGTGAGCTGACAGTAAAAGCCACGTGCGTGTCGGAGGTGTCCAACAAGATTGTATACGACACCGAGTTAGAGGTACACACCGAGTTCAGTAATTTAGTCACTTTTATTTCTCTATGATGCAGTCACAAAGCAGTCATGCATGCTTGCAGAGATGTGCAGAGACGGTGACGATTGCGGTTGGTTTCGTTGGTCGTTGAGCGCGCACACACGGCTGCTCTCAATTTGGCTCCCAGGGAGTGGCATCAGCACTGTCGGAACAGAAAGAGCACATGCATTAGGCACCAATAACCCAATAAAATTAATTAACGCTGTAAGTACTACATATGTGCATAATCATGCTGTATAAATATTTAATGAATATCATGCCTTAATCAATGCAGATGTTAGAGTCATGGTAACTCATTGCATTATTGAGCAAAGTATCTTTTCACTGGTCACGAGAAATCACTCGTACAAACTTCTCCGCGAAATGAACCCAGATCATGGTAACCAGCGATTACCTTGGGACCAGCAGCACGAGCGCAAGAATTAGCGATACATGCCTCATCAAAGCAAATCTAGTTTCTCGTCGGGCGAATGGCCCCGCCGCAGCTAAAGTAAGCTCACACCGATGGCCGGCTACTACATGAAACGAAGATTCTTGGCGTGAAGACTGAAGCAGGAAGAATGTGCAAGGTGGCAATTACTTTAAGACATGCTTGGATATTGTGACAGAGCGATGAAGAAGACGTTTTGAGAGGACTTGAAGAAGACGAAGCTCGGGACTTCGCGTGCTTACTATGGTCTTGTCAGCCGCTGCCAGTCTTGTAAATACAGTCTAAATATATTTCTTACTTCTTTTCCCCGTAACATTTTTGGCGGAGTTTGCGGGCTCAAGCGCAAGACGGATTTACGCACCGGGCGCTCCTTGGCTGCATCTACCATGCCAGCTCAAGGCGAGGATGCTTCAGGCTCGTCAGCCCCCACGCCAACCGTCATTCTGGCACAACCGCGCGACCCCAGCACCTTTTCCGGCACTCACAACACGGATGTTGAAGATTGGCTTCAAATTTATGAGCGGGTGAGCAAGAGCAACCACTGGAACCAGACCGCCATGCTGGCTAATTTGATATTCTATCTCGCGCGAACGGCACGCGTCTGGTTTCAGACCCACGAGGAGGAACTTACCACCTGAGACATTTGCAAACAGAAGCTCACGGATTTGTTTGGCAAGCCTGTTGGACGTCAGCGCGCCGCTCAAAAAGACCTCGCTTCGCGTGTCCAGACGTGCACTGAGTCCTACCTCACATACATCCAGGACGTGCTCGCTCTGTGCCGCAAAGTGGATCCGAGATTGTCCGAAGCTGATAAGGTCGCATATGTCATTAAGGGCATAGCAGATGATGCATTTCACCTCCTTGTGTTTAAGAATTCTTCTACTGTACAAGCCATCATTACCGAATGCCGACGGTTTGAAGAAGCCAAGAGCCGCCGCATTGCCCACCCATTTCCCCGCCTCCCCAACACGGCTGCTACGTCAACCTGCGAAGACCTCCGTAGTCTGCCCACGCCCAATCGCTCTGATGACATCGTCCACACCATCCGGCGTGAAATCGAGGCCGCATCTCCTATCCAAGCTCCAACACTTGGCTCCGACAATTGCCAGTCCACCGTTTACCTGATCCAGACCGTCGTACGCCAGGAATTGGCCAACGTTGGCTTGACCAACGTCTGCTCCATTAATCGGCCTAACTACGCTTCGTCCACCTCTGCCATGCGCCCTCGCAACGTTCACAATATTGTGAACTTAGAAAGCATGGCCAAGCAACAAACATAACGCGCGCGCCTCGGGCAGTTGCTTTGCGATCTGCCGCTTACCGACGCATGCGATGACCGGAGCTTGCATTAAATACGGATTGCCACCACACAAAAGACAAGTAACGTACGGCTCCTTTTGTTCCCTGCACAACTACGAATTTAAATTGCAGCGTTTGCAAAAAGGATATAATTATCTTGAGCTCGTCTTTGCCGATCGCGAGTGAACGAACAGTATACAATCAATTAAATTCGCGGGTTTTACGTGCCAAAAGCACGAATGATTAGGAGGCACACTGTAATGGAGGGTCTCAGGAATAAATTTGATCACCGGGGGTTCTTTAACGTGCACAAAAATCAAAGTACATGGCAAGAACTGTATTCTTGCATTTCGCCCCCATCGAAATGCGGCCGCCGTGGCCGGGAATCGAGTACGTGAAAGTACGTGACTTACTTGACTCGGCGCACCGCAGTTATCCACGCTTGTCGTCTGTCCTTCTCGTACCACTTCCCCGGAATTCTGCAGGACTTCACGGGCGACTTTCGACCTTTCGAGGCTCTTGTGGCAATCAACAACACAGCAGTATTGCGTGCCACCTTTCCTGGTTGATGAGGTCGCGCTCGCCGTTGCGAAAAGAACGCGCAGGATCGCTCGCGCCGTAGAGAACACGGGCGCGCGCTGGCCCAGCGGCGACCTTCTACACTTCCATCCTTCCGCCAGTGGAGTATTGGCGCTGGTGCCGCGCGGGCAAACTTTAGGTTGCCTTGTCTATAGCCTCTCGCTCCCGCCGACCCATTCACCGTGCTCCCGAGCAAAAAGAGTAATCCGGTGCGCGTGCTCATTTGCCCCGAGGTGGCGCTCTTAGCCGAGGGCTCTGGCGGCCGCGGAGTCGGTCGTAGAAGGCAAACCACGTGAGACGTCAACCTGCGCATTGCCTCTCTCGTCACGTGCGGCGGGAGGTTCTCACAGGATACATTCAAGGCAATTTTTCACCTCTGCCTTGTGCTGTGCCTCGAACATTTTGCCGTCTCAACCGTTTACTCCTTTTGTGCCTTTATTTTCTCCTGTACCTTTTTATATCCTCATCCATTGATTTTGTAGTTTCTATAGACCACATTTATTGCAGCGTAAGCTGTTGTGGGCTCATTCCAATAGCCGTTTCGGTTCGCGATGGCGTCCGCCGCCGCCACCGTTGGGGACCGTAACCACTTTCGCCGGAAATGCGAAAAAAGCACCCGGTTCCTGCTGGAATCAAACCCGCACCCGCCGCATGGGAGCCAGATACTCTACCACGGAGCCACGCAAGCGCTTGCTATCAGGCAGGGGAAAAATGCCTTATAAACGCTCCCTATAGGCGCAGACGACCCGAGCCTCCACGAGTACGTTGGCGCCATCTAGGTAAGGCGCCTGCAAAGGCAGCGTGCGCAGGCGCAGACGACGAGATGCGATTCAAACGAGACGCGCAATAAAAAAAAACGCGATCCCCAGCCTCCGCCAGTATGGTGGCGCCATCTAGTTAAGGTGCCTGCAAACGCAGCATGCGCAGGCGCAGATGACGAGATGCGATTCAGCCGAGGCGCGCAATGAACGCGATTCCGATGAGAGATGTGCGCCACGTATTCTGGATACCCCTTCGGTACACGTTATGGCGTCTCCTCGCAAGGTACGAACCGCTACTGAAGAAGCGAATCGTAGAGCTACGTGCGCGGCTACAATCAGGCATCATCGGGCTCAGCAGACTGCTATGCTGAGAGCATTACAAGCCGCAGCTCGCCGTCGACGCCGGGCGGACAGTTCAGATCGTTCTCCTCAAAACGAGGCGAAGAGACTTTGTCGCGAAGACCCTGGTGTGCGTAGTTCCGAAATCGGAGCTACTCTTGAGCCGCTCCACCAGCTTACGCTGTGACTGTGCTGCGTGTGCCGCGCAGGCCTGTGACATTTTTATGATTTTTTCCTAAACAAATAATCTGTGGGTTCTCACACTATCCATTGTCTATATGAGCGGGTAGCTTACCGTATATGACACAGTACAATTGTTGTCTGCCTAGTTTTGCATTTTATTGGGGATATTCATCAAGTGATATGGCAATTTTCGCGTTCTACGCCTGCTCTTTAGTGCAGTGATGTTCGTGTAGTATTTACTAGTATCTTCCCTTGCGTACTTTTTTCTGTTATTAATTTGATGTTCCGAACCACTTGCGTTTTGCGAATAGTGCTTTTGTTACATGATGCTTTTTTTGTCTTGTTGGATAAACGCTTTATTTATATTGATGTAACCGTATTTCCCCTTTATTCTATGCCTTCTTGAAGGCTTGTAAGGTGTTCATAAATAAATATATATTAACGACTTGCCGTAAGCAGACATATGCGGAAAAGCGACTAGCATTTTTTGTGTTTGATGTAATTAAAACTTTATTCTTTACATATTTCAGTTAAGGTAATGTCTTGTTGGACGACAACTGCATATACTAATAAACCACTACATAATTGCATAATTAACCATTTCACGTTTGGTGCACAATCCCTCGCTCCATCCAGCCTTGAAACTGCGGTACGCAGCAGGTAATGGCACGCAAACTCACGTAGCAGAACACACATTGCTTTCTTTGTTTCGAAAAAAAAACCTTTCCTAAAGCTTGCTGCACCTTAGATTAAATATTCTTTGTGCGTTTGCACATTTCAGTAACACATCACATTGAATATTTTCTTTTGGACTGGCATACATAAGCCTGAGAGTTAGGTTTGGCCGTTTCCTGACAAAGCCAACACTATAAGTGCGTAGGCAAACATAAATGTTTTCTTTCTGTACTCTTGTATAATAATATTCAATGCTCTCGCTTATAAGATGATGCATGTAAATAGGTGCAACACTTATTCCTCTCTCTAAACAGGGTTCGAAAGTTCAGGATAAAGTGGCCAAGTGAGCCCTATTACGGTTGGTGACTTAAGTAGCACAACAAAGCGTTACTGTGGCGACTGCAGCAAAAAAAAAAAAAAAAGAAATGTGGGTTCTACATGAGAAGAACAGGATTTTAACCAGCTAGGGTTCTCTAACGTGCACCTAAATTTAAGTACGCGAGCGATTGCAGGTCGTTTCAGTGGAAGCATCATGCTACGTCTTGCTTCACGCCCTATAACCATGGCGAAATGCACACACAAAAGCAAGCGCTGACACCAACAGGCGACTCGTCCAAAGCTTTGAAACCAGGTCACAAAACGATAAACATACACATAACTCGCAAATTGTGAAGTATAGTGCGTTTTCAGCACATGACAAACTCTTGTATTTCACTTCTACATTGAAACGTGAATGTAGTGGGCCTATGGGTGCATAAAAATTACTCCATCTCCCGCTAAAGGGAACCATGTGTGGATGCGAAGCAGTGGGGAGATGGTTAGCTTGAGCGCGAAATGGATCTACCGCTCGACGTTGACGTTTCGATTCGGCTTCGCGTTGCCGCACCGCCTCGGGATCCACCGCTCGACGTTGATGTTTCGATTCGGCTTCCCGAGCCCGGAGTTCAGGGTCCGCTTGCCGCCGTTCACGTTTCCTTTCGGCTTCGCGAGCCCGAAGTTCGGGATCGCCACGTCGCCGCTCCCGTTTCGCGGCAGCGGCCCGAGCGCTCATCGCGGCGCTGCACAGGAGAGAGAATGAGGCGCGCACGCTCTGTCATTTTCATGCCGCGGAACTATACCGTGGCGCCCCCAGCGGAGTATGCATCTGTCGCACCACCTGTCGTGCGCGCCGCTCCGTAGAGTAGAGGATTCCTAGAGGATAGAATGGGGGGCGGAGCGTAGGAGAGGACAGAGAGGGGGAGGGGACGCGCATGCGCTGTGGGGGTGTGGGACACGGGCGCCGCTCCGTAGAGTAGAGGGTTCCTAGAGGAGAGAAAGGGGGGAGCGTAAGAGAGGAGAGAGAGAGAGGAGAGAGAGAATTTGCCTTTTAATTCAGAAAACGAAAAAGTTTCCTTGAAAGAAATTCTAAATAAATACCTTTTCTCATTCTGCCCTGTTCCCTCTTTCTGCCTTCTATGTGCGTAAGTAGGTGTGCACATGTTTTTTTACCGTTGCGCGTTCTCCCCGAAGGAACAGATATTTTTGGGGGGCTGTCTTATCATTACTCTTTCTAGCTTGAAAATCGTACGTGTAGGATCAGCTCAGGGAAAAATGAATATTCGATAATTTCAACATGGGCGCTTGCAAGGCAATTCTTCACGAAGGGAGCCGAAAGGTCAAATGCCGTTCAACAGGACACCGGGATTGTTTTTCAATGTGAAATGTGTGACGCACGACATTTTCGCAGATACGAAGCTTTATTCAGGCTCTCCGCGGTGCTCGAAGCCAAGGGTCGTTGAGAGGTGGCCACGCGCCCTCCCCTGGCTACTACGGTCTTTCCGGGCGATGAAGCGACCGGAGCAAAAGTGCGCCCGTGGCATCTCGAAGACCACAGCCCGACTAATTTTGCTCTATAGTGACGGCCACTATGAAAGTACCGCTGTTTTCCTCAGGTATTTCGATTAATGGAGGCGCGAAATCATGGAGGCATGGGAAATTGGGAAAAGGAAGTACACATGCGCGAGTATGGCTGAAGTGTTGTTACTTGAAAAACAGTTGCAATTTCTTAAACTATCTGTTTTTGCCATGATGCACAGTTATGATCATGCGGTGACAATGTGTCAACAATTAGAAAACTGCTCTGTGTCCAGATTCTCTCTCTCTCTTTTTCAATTCACGCTTTACATGTTCTGCACTTCCGAAAAAAAAGTCATAGTTTCCTCCGAAAGACCAAGCATCCATTTCAATAGGAAATTATTTCACAGCTGTACGAAGTAAGGTTAGTAGTTTTACCGGCTGTATAAATTACAGTAAACATTCGCTTACTAATTAATAAACAAGGATGGTGTCGCACGTGCACAGGCAAACATGAACACATCGCACTCTATGACCGCGGACACTCGATGTCAGAACGGTGTCAGAATGACACTCGCTGTGAGAACGAAGAGCTGCAGCCGCGATGAGTGAACGCTTCGTGCGGCCTTTAGCTTCGATGCCTCTTCGAAACTTGAGATTACGTGACCTCCAACGCTAGGCACGCCAGAACACAGCACACACGATGATCCCGGCTCTTGTAGACTTTGTACCTGCCGCACATTACTTCCAAGACTGGGCGCGTGCTTCAGCGCTCAGTAACGCCCCGTACAGCAACGGGCGGTCTAGCTCGCTCATCGGCCTCCCTTTACAGCCCAAACCCTTAAAGCGCGCTCACTAGCTCAGCCAACCCCTTCGTGCACAACACTGGGCGATCGGGAAGACTGCGCCCATTCCGCCACCATTCCTCTCGGCTCACCCTCGCACGATTTCCCTCGCGTCTACAACATACGCCGCTGCGGGATGCGATAGGATGTTATTGCACTTCGACTTCATACGAAGCATCACAACGGCAGTGACGGCGATGACGACGGTAGAAATTCGTCTGGATTGAACCTGTAAACTTACTTTAACAATAATAAATGTAGCTGAAAGTTCAGCGCCCGTATGCGCAGCCTTCTTGTCTAACTCGTCCTTCTAACTCATGTGGTCCGACTCTTTATACAATTGTACGCGTGCAGGGCGCTGCAGTGCTCCCATTAACCCTGCACGAAAAGGCGAATTGCCTCCTCCCTTTCGTCTATTCCCGTGGCTAGACATTCCCCATGATCGTTTAAAAAGTTCTGTGGCTTGCGTCATGCACGGCCGTCTTGACAGTAATCGATTATAAAGTCCTTAGCTTGTTCTCGAGCTTCTGCGTAAACCTCCATGGTTCTGCCCCATATGTTAGAAACGGTAGAATGCAATGATTGTACACTTTTCTTTTCAACGACAGTGGCCTAACATTAAGGGACAGGAAGAGAGCGGTGTGGATCAGAGAACAAACGGGGATAGCCGATATTCTCGTTGACATTAGGCGGAAGAAATGGAGCTGGGCAGGCCATCTAATGCGTAGGATAGATAACCGGTGGGCCATTAGAGTTACAGAATGGATACCAAGAGAAGGGAAGCGCAGTCGAGGTCGGCAGAAAACCAGATGGGATGATGAAGTTCGGAAATTTGCAGGCGCAAGTTGGAATACGCTAGCGCAAGACAGGGGTAATTGGAGATCGCAGGGAGAGGCCTTCGTCCTGCAGTGGACATAAAATATAGGCTGATGATGATGATGATGACCATTTTTGAGGGTTATCATCATCATGGTCATGTACATCTCCCTTTTGCCGCCGATGAACATGACAACGGAGAACTGCACGCAAACACACCGCCGTCATGCGAGGAACAATTCCTATGCGATGCCCACACAATCCTCATACACTACAGTACTTCTCGTTCTGGCCTCCGAAATACATGCACAGCTGCCACAGCTCTCAGAATCAGTGTGGAGCGTAATGCCTTACACTAATTGTCGAGCTCTGTTGTTGACACGCCAAGGCACCTCGCTCAACGAGGATTGTCCTTCGGGAGCAGGCTACTCAAGTGCGTAGCTTGTTCGAAACCTTCGATGCTGTTCCTGATTGGCTTGTCTTTGTTTGCCCGATTTTTCAACTTTCATTGGACTGTGTAGCACGTGTCTTTTTCATAGGACCTATAATTTCAACGCCACTCTAAATGAACAACTCATAGCGCGTCCGTCATACATATCATCCTGTTGTAATCACAAGCTTAAAGGGTCCCTGAAACGGTTCAGCCAAATTTTGTAGACGCGTAGGATACAGCTGCAGTAAAACATTCGCGTCACATTTAAGGTGAAGCGTCTCATATTAAGAGAGATATGGACGATTACAAGTTCCTCTCCTCCCTAGCGATACATTTTCTCCCCATATCGTTCGCCGAGTGATCGGGGCTAAGCTCCGCCTTCACTGGCTCTACGTCACGATGTGACGTGTGTCGTCTACTTCCGGTTGTCTTAGAGCCAGCGCACGAAGGCTCTCCAACCTCTCCGCTAGCCGCCTGGCCGTCGATCCCCAGCGAGAGCGGTCAAGCAGCGTGCGTTGCGAGCGTTATGTCGCAGCGCCGAGTGTGTCCGGTATTGCGGCAGGCGAGCTGGGCATTTTGACGGATTTTACGTAAACTAAAGCCCCTCCATACGGCTGCGATGAAGGAGCTTCGTAGACGTACGTCAGCGGCCTGATCGGCATGCACGGTCCAGCCATCTGGTGGCGCAGAGCTTAACCAGCCAAATACAGAGCTATTATTGCTGTAGCCAAGTGTAAAACATTTTAAACATATAAAAAGACAACGTGTTCAAGATTACGCTCCTGCCGAAAATTTGCGCCAGCAGCAAAGTAGAATACGCTTGGTTACTGCTAGGTTAGCGCTGTGTTTTGTTGAGCTTTGTGTCGCCAGGTGACTGCGCCGTGCAAGCAGTTCACGTTTGCGGCTCCGTTGCGCCTGACTTCACCCAAATACCCGACACGCTAAATTCTATTGTGGTAGTAATCCTTCGGCGTGAAGTGACGACCGCAGACGCGTAGATGCTGGTGCCGTTTGGATACCGACAGTCCGATGCGCTGCAGCCACTCCGCTCGTCTGCTGCCTTTCAGAGGGGCACGATGTCGCCGCTTAACATGTAGCCGATCGCTACATTTGCTGCCTACAACGCAAGGGCGAACCATGGTGCTCGCGAAAAGAAAGAACGAGACCACTTCCGGCTGTGGGCCGGAAGTGCTTTTAGTGTAGTGATACGTGTCCTCGTGCATTCTCTTTCTGTTACTTTCTTTTTATAGAAACAAATGAACTAACATCTAAACTATTAGGAGCAACATTTGTTCACCATAATGTTGGAAAAATTATCGACGACGCGCCCTGGGCCGCCAATCGGCTAACTCGCCCTACTGACGTCATATGGTCAAATCGCGTCACTTGGTCAGGGGCGGCTGAAAACTGAGCCAATTGGCGTGCTGCGATCGGTAACGATGTACCTTTTTAAAATCTTATAATAAATTACACGCTTTACGTGCAACGCTTAGATGTGGCAATGAATGATCAGAAGGACCTACTCTAACGACTCAGTACGTTTGTACCAAATTTGGTGTACCGTCTTATCCAACAAAGTTGTGTTAGGACGGCTTTATTTCAAGAACAAGTCTGGATTTTAACCGCTTGCGTGCTTCCATCGCCACTATTCCGTACCATGCAAGTTTCTAAACAGCCGTAACCAACACAGATATGTCTGTGTTGTTCATGGATGGACTCCCTTCTGTAATGCCTTCGGGGCTACAAGCTATTTTAATAAATGAATAAAAATAAATGGGTGTGTTTATACTTCGTGTGTGTGTCAAGATGCAATGTAAATAACGTTCGTTCGACATTACTTGATATTTCCCTGCAAAAAAAAAGAAAGAAAAAGAAACTAGCGCCGCGGTAGCTCAGTGGTTATCGCACTAGGCTACCAAAAACGCATAGCTTCACTGGCATGTGTTCAAATCCCAGTGGAAGCGGTTGTGGAGGAACTTTTCTTTTTCTTCACGCTGTGGTAATAGCGACGCTGAGGATGACGAGCTGGCTTGCCGACGGTAGAAATCGTCATTGTTTGTCATTGATGACGACAAAGGTCATCGTCAGAGTAACAGACAGCACGAACGGACGGAACTGACTGACAAGGCAAGCCCAACTTCGGACACTTAACTGATGTCACAGTAAAAGTTCAAGGTCAGCCATGTCACAACTTTGACACGGTCCGATCTTGTCGCCCTCCATAGCACCGTCATTTATGTGCCATCAATATTCACCGAATCTCTGGATTCTGCAATTCAAAGGCAGCTCTGCAATGTCTCCTATCAACTCTGCGTCACGGCCTACATGAACGATTCTTCTTCTTCTTTCTGTGGTTTTACGAGCCAAACCTGTTCCGATTATGAGGCATGCCGTAGTGGAGGGCTCCGGATTAATATTGACCACTTGGGGTTCTTTAACGTGGACTACAACGCAAGCACACGGGCGTTTTTGCATTTCGCATCCATCGAAATGCGGCCGTGGCCGGGATTCGCCATCTCGTGCTCAGCAGCGCAACGCCTTAGCTGACTGAGCCACCGCAGCGGGTCTACATGAACGATTGGTGTGAGAGATCCGATTACGCTACCACCAAACAGTTGACAGAGGCCACGGCATAAAATTTCAACGGCTACCGGGTCACTGCAACATTATTGGCAATGCACTTGTGACAAAGCTGCCCGTGGAAAACATGGATAAAGCACATGGAGAAAGTGAAATTACCTCGATTGTGTTGTCGAGAACGCTTGCAGCATGGTAACTCAGTGTTCTTACCAATACCAGCGCACTGAGAAAGTACAATACAATAGCGCTCACCAACAGGCGTCTATATGCCATAGACACAAATATGAACTTACTAGCAGCTACTACTACCAGTTTCCTTTACGAGCGCCTACTCATTCGATGGAGTGGCAGTGGAACGAATATATTGTCACGAGCAATGGCAAAGACAAATACATTGTAGTGGAGCTGAGTCAGATGCTGTCTTGTCGGACTGAAAACCTGCTGGAACCTGTGCGCTCTGTGCAGTCTTGACTAGGCAAGCGCTAGCCGTTCACGGTTAATTAAATACTCCCCGTAACATAGTTTTGGTGGAGGTTGCGGGCTCTCTTCCACCCGGCCCTGGATCTTCGGAGCGGACGCCACGTTTCTCCCGCCTCCATGGCCGAAGACAGTACGCAGTCATCGCAGCCCGCGCCCGCGGCGCCGGCAACCGTGGTCCTTTCGCAGCCCCTCGACCCCGGCACGTTTTGCGGCAATGGACAACAAAGACGTCGACGATTGGCTCCTATTGTACGAGCGCGTCAGCAAGCACCAGAGGTGGGATGAGGCTCTAATGCTTGCCAACGTCATTTTCTACCTACGGGGCACGGCTCGGGTGTGGTTTAACACGCACGAAGAAGAACTTACAAGTTGGGACCTATGCAAGGAGAAGATGCGTGCACTGTTTGGCCGATCGGCCGCGCGCCAAATGACAGCCCGGCACGAGCTGGCGGCCAGAGCTCAGACGTTCATGGAGTCGTACGTCGCATACATTCAAGACGTACTAGCCTTGTGCCGTAGCATTGACAAAGACATGCCAGAGACGGACAAGGTTGGCCACGTGTTGAAAGGCATAGCTGACGATGCCTTCAACATCCTCATGTGTAAGAACTGTGCCACGGTTGACTCCATTATCACAGAATGCCGGCGGTTTGAACAAGCAAAAAGCAGGCGGATTACTCAGCGCTTTAACAGACTCCCAAATACAGCTGCGACCTCCTCGTGCGATGATCCCGTGACGCCCCCTCCGTTCTCGCCGCCTAACAACTTGGCCAGGATTGTTCGCCAGGAGCTCGAAGCCATGGCGCCAGCCGCTTATCAGGCACCTGCTCACGACCATTTGGCGACAATATCTCTCATTCAGGCCGTCGTACGTCAGGAGGTTGCAAATATGGGCGTTGTATTTCCACAAGCCCCCAGTTACGCCCTTCCGCCCATGTGCGCTTCCGGTCCTCCCACAATGACACGTTGGGCCATATATTGAGCAGCGCGTCAAGCCAAAGCTGGCATTTATGCAAGAAAAACGTATCACGCCGACGTATAATACAAATGCATACTTTTATTACGAAAATGCGTTCCCTTTTTAAAAATAACCATTTTACGTTCTGTGGCGTAGCATTTTCATTTTTGGTAACTTCAGCTGAAGTTTCTTCCTCAGCCATCATGGTTTTCTTTTGTCTTGGGGTGGAGTATGGAAGAGCACGAGTAGAGCATGATAGTAGGTGATGTTTAAAAGCGGACTAGATGTGATGTTTCAGATCTGAAAACAGTGGCAAAAAAAATACAAATCAGCAAGGGAAAGACCTTGGAATTTTTGTCAATTACATGAGTACAAAGAGGAGAAGATTGCTTACACCACATCTAAGATATCTGGTTTTCCAATACCGTAGCAGGCTCCATGGACTGTTATCAAATTCAATTACTTCCTGATACCCGCATCGTTTACTTTTTGCTTAACTGAACGTAAACCACGATATGAATAGGTCCACCAATGGCTCTGTTTTTACCCGTTATACCCATCCGAAAAGAAATTTTCCGTAGTCAATCTGTTGGGTTGAGCCAGCGCACAACTTAGAACTAAGCTCAAGATGAACAAACACATAAAAACGCTGTATAAAACCTAATACCAATAACAATCAATAAGCGCGTGCTAATCTTTCGCATGCCTGGCACCAATTTACTTTGTCGCCCATAGAAGGCAAAAGAAAGTAATCGATGACGATAAGGATAGTTTACTTGCCTTCTAATAGCCAACTCCGCCAACGTGGCCGTGATGCTGGCTTCCGAAGCCAGCCTTGTGACCCGCGGAGCCGCCGGCAAAGCCACCCGAATGCTGGCCAAAACCGGTTCCGTAGCGGTTCGAGTCGGTCTTAGAGAAGCCTGTGTTGGAGCTGTACCCCTGCTGGTTGTTGTAGCCCTGGACGTTCCTAAACGAGTCACCTCCAGCGAAGCCTGCCGAGCCCTGGTTGTATCCTGCGCCTCCTTGCTTGAAGCCACCCTGGAAGCCTCCGGCACTTTGCCCGTAGCCGGCTCCATAGCCGCCACCAAGACCACCCCCGTAGCCGCCGACGCCACCGCCATAGCCGCCGACGCCCCCGCCGTAGCCGCCGACGCCACCACCGTAGCCACCGCCTCCGATGGGGACGCCTCCGATTCCTCCGACTCCGTGTCCGATGCCTCCACCGTAAGCCCCAGGGCCACCAAAGCCTCCGTAGAGACCTCCTCGGCCTTCGACCTTCTCGTCCTTGCCGGCAGCCTTCTCGTCTTTTTTGTCTTCAGCGGCAAGGGCAAGGCACGCTACGCCGGCGAACACAGCAAGACACAGGAGCTGCGGGTGGACAGTGGGAGAACAGTTCATATCTGTGCCTCATTTGACTCATGAATCAAAGCTGCCCTGTAAACTCAATCTTTGCTTCGTCCATTCTAGTTGTCCATAGCATGGAAAGATTTTTTTTACTCGCTTGATGGACGTTGTTGACGTTTTGTGCGTGTTTGTGCATGTGCTAATGCATTTTTTTCTCGATCGTGCACGTTTACGAAAGTAGAGGCCCCAGCATGGTAAAAATAGATCCTGATGCTCGTGTGAAGCTTTGCGAAAGGCAACACGAACATAAATTCAGTTCAGATGAATAAGCTTCAGATAACACAGAGCTCACTTCACTAGAAAAAAAATATCGTTTGCGGATAATGCAACTGAGAGTACCAGGAGGTCGATTGGTGCTCTAAATTGCAATAGATTTTGCATGAGGGTGAAAACAAGATCTACAATGCACATTTACAACCAGGACCCAACTTCAACATTTGTGTGTGTGCACGCGAATCTCTAAACGAAAAAAAAATTGTAAACATTGCAGTCAGTGATGTCGGTCCTCAACTTTAAGCTTTTTGCGTGTACGACTAACTGGCTGCAGTGTTATTCAAGAGAGCTCTATAGCAAAATGAACAAAATATGGCGACAGTTGCGGAAGACAGATAAAGATAACAGTTGTCATGAAGAGAAGGAATATAAAGTAGAAATAGGCAAAGCGCTCAAGTGCACTGTATGCAGCAAAACCTGGTTAGCTCACACAGCCTACTATTTGTCGCCTCCTCGTTTGGAAAGTGCAAAGGTGATGCCATTAGAAACTATCATCATCAATGATAAGAGCACCACAACGTTGTCACCACAGTTGTCATACTAGCACGTTGCTGTTTACTGATATAACCCGATTTCACCAGCACTTTCGTTCAAAGAGAAATTTGTGACGAAAGCTACAAGAAGATAAACCACAAATCTCACCTTCATGTTTAAACAGTGCGCCAGCCGTCTGCGATCAGCGAAATAATATTGACTCGGTCTTTCGGAGCTGATCTAAAGTTTTTGCAGAGCGCACTAGCTTTTATAGACAGGCGGACATTGCGGGGAGAGAGGTACCAAAGGAAAAAGAAAGAAAATCTGGGAACCGAGCCACAGGATGACGTCGCGACACGAGAAAAAGGCGCGCAACACACAAAGATGGACGCAACAACCATCCACCACCTTTCTTTGCCACTCACTCATCGGAGTGGCAAGCGGACACCGCTGTAAGGGGGGGGAGGGCTCGTTTGGCCTTGCAAGGGCTGTCAGCAGCACGCGGTGGCACGGGCACGAGCATTGGCGCGGAAACGGTGGGTACTCCCCCCATGTTGCCCTTCCCCCGTACTTCGTGGCTGGCTCATGACGTCCGAGTGATTATTCGTTCACTTTTCTTTCTTTGCCGCTTGTTTCCTGCTTATATCTTCTTTTTTTCTCTCTCCCCTCCCCCTCCCCACTTCTATTCACTCGTTCTCGATGTGGTAATCTCGAGTGGTCATTTCCCAGCGATATCCAAACCAGACAGTACGATGGAAGGCTAGATAAGCTATTAGGTGATGGCCTCTCATGCATAATGTATGCTACGTTACGAAGCGTTGTCCTGTGACGACTGTGTGCGGTCCGCACAAGCCGTTGCAGAGTTCACGGCAATAAGGACTGGATCGTTTCCATTTCCAGGGAAGGAACCGATATTCGCGTGAACCTAGACATAAAGGGCAAAAAAAACCTAGAATCCCGGAATCTAAGGCGGAAAGAAACGGCTTTAAGAACGGGAAACCTCAGTTACGCTGTTGGGGCACGAGTACAGACGGTGAACAAGAAAAGAAACACTTGAGGACGTAGCTTCCTGCCTTTTTTTTCTTCTTTCCTTCTTTTTCCCGATTATTCAATGCAGGACCAGTGCACATTACGAGAGTACGTCGAACGAATGTGAGACAAGGAAGCGGAACGAATGCAGTTTCTGAAGCGCACATCAGACGAGGGATATCCAGAAATAAAATGGAGTTGACTGCTATATTTTACTAAATGTCTAAGAAAATTACGGAAAACTGTTTTCTCACAATGTTGGACCCAAAATTTAGCTATCTCTGACATCGCTAACGTGTGCTTTCGCAGATAATACGGTGAAGAAATTCAAGGTAGTAAACCTCGTCTTGCTCTGATGCGTCGCGTTTGGTGAACTCTTCGTTACCACTGACCCTGCGGAAGAATAGCTATAATGTTTCGTTCCTTTAATTGGAAGATGTATCTGTAAAATGTTTTACATGAACAAAACAAAATTCGTCTTTTTTAGGTGGATTATTGAACACGCCTTCCCGACTTGCGCTACGGCCCAGTCACAGTGCCAGAATTCCTTTTGTTTGAATATATTCCTTTTTTGATCACCTGCCGTTCGCGGCCAACCCATCCCATTAATAGCATGAACGAAGCGCCGATCGAACCAATGACGAAGTACCAAAATGAATAGCATTGAAACAGAATCATTGCATTATTTGTCCTAGATGTCAATGCTGAAATTGTTCATTTAAAGATTTCCACTAATGACACTTTTAATTATTTACCTTAGTGCATCCATCGCAATCCATGAATAGATGAAAGTGATGAAAGCTGGCAGTGTTGAAGTCATATATGTGCTTATCGGAAATCATTATACAAGCAGCAGTTTCGAGATATCCGTCCCAAAAATATTCGAAAGTAAACGATGACCAAGGTAATTATTTTATAAAAGCAGCCATCGCGCACTGTGAGTGCAAACTAACTAGGACGCCAACGCATTGGTTAGTAAATTTTGGGAATGGATATCTGGAAGCAGTTATTCTCAAGATTCCTGTTCTTCGGGCATAATAATTAGGAAGTTTCGTTTCTGCAACCGCAAAATGTGCCGTGAACGGGATAATCTGTAAGGTTTTTAACGGTTCATTATCTAACTAAGCATTGCGTTTTTTTTTTTAGTTCTACCAATGTCTGCCTGTTCCGGTAATGCATGTATATGGAAGTGAGCCATTTTCCAGCGGCAACATTAAAGCATCTATTCGAGAAATGAACTGGGGCCGAATTTACCGGTGTTTAGTGAGTTAGCCTGTATAAAGCTTTGTGGAGCCGAACTGTTTAGCATTTGGACGTTGTACTGGTATATACGTTCGTCGCCAATACCTTTCCTTTACGGCAAGTCAACAAGCGAATAAGGAAGATGGTCGCGCGACCTAAGCACAGACAGTCTTGCATAATCTGCAATGAATGATGCCGGCTGCGAAATACGTTCAAATCCAAGAACACGAACGTAAGCCAAATATATCTACGAAACATTAATCGGGATCTGCCAAGCAGTTCCGCCACGTGTTTTCGAAGGACTGCCTGCGGGGTTGGGGCAAAAAAAACAAATCAGTCATAGCTCTCGTGGCTTTATGAAGCAAACGAGTTTCCTGAAGAAATTGAACGAAAAAAATAAAGAACCTCTCTCGACTCACAGCTTCGTATTTCACGCTCGCTATGCTCATCGAACAAATATTGTATGCAAAGAAAGGAAATGACTATTTCAAAGCAGTTTTGTTCAAAGGTTCAATGGGCTGTCTCTCAGAACACATGCAACGGCAACGCTTAGACCTAAACAGTGATACAAGGTGGCTTCAGAAAGAAAAGAGACCGACATTCTAATAAGTGCGTTCAAGAGCGAATAAATATTTATTTTTATAGCCCGTAAATTTCACTAACCTAAAGGAATGAAACAGCCTGATGACACAACGCTAAGGCGTAACCAAGAGTCGCGTGTTTCTAGCGTTTTGACGTCCTGCATCCTCGTCATAATATTTTGGTGTGCGAACGCTAAAAATGCGAAACTGTATTTTAAATATCTAAACGAAGATGCAAACCTCAATTTAATATCAACTTTTATTAACTGGCAAAGAAATAATGGAGGTCGTCTGGAATTGTTCACTCATTCACCTTATCACGGTTTTTGGTAAATTAAGGGCATGAACTTCAAATTGCTGCTCAATGAAGCTGCACCTGCAGGGCTGCACCAAGTTCCGCAACTAAACGTTATAGACCAGTGTATTTTTTTTCTTTACAGCATTTGGAAACTCAGTACCCTTCATTCATCCTACTCGGAAGAGTATCGTTCAGTATGCATTCTGTTACTGTGGCATCAGTTGGCATCCTTAACACCGAGATTCATACCTCCGCCTATAGTTATTTTAGTAGGCAACGAAAAAAAGAAACAACATAACAAGATTCTTTTAGTTCTAGACAAATAATGGTTACATTTTTTTTAGTATAGGGTATATAATGGGAGCTCAGGAGATTTGCTTAGGACCGTGGGCGGTCTCGCAAAAAGCGAGTGGTGCTCTACTGCACTTTCTTTAAGTGTTCCAGCCTGAATACCAGGCCTGTAATCCTCATGCGCATCGTTTTGTGTGGGCTCGCGATGTTCGCTTTCTCCTCTTTTTTTTTTTTCCTTTTCAGTATCCTTCCCCCTTACCCCACGTGTTAGGTAGCAAAAACGAGCGTTAGTGTTTTTTTTTTTCACTGTATTTGCTCCGTATTTAATATTTTGTATCTCTTGGTGAATCCGCCAGAAGATCACGCAAGCATGCAGAGTCCGTGTATTCCAAACCCTCTTTCAAGGATTGACGCTGCATGCTGAACAACTTTGCCAACTCGTTTATTTATTAACATAAGAGAAGTGGAACCGCCCAGGTTTCACACACACACCAAACTGCAATCTTTGCTCATCGCTAAAGCCCTGACCTCCAGTCGACTCCCTCTTCGCGTGGCAACATTCCTGCGTAAGCTGTGCCTCGGGGTTGCGTTTACGAAAGCCTACTTCGGCCTCATAGTAATAGCTTTCTCTGATGCCTGCTCTGTTTGTTGTTGCTCTGAGACTATATCGACTACCAGCTGCTTGTCTGTGGTCAGTTTGACGCAGAGAGACAATTGCTCGTCTACGAATTAGCACAATTTAACCACCGGCCTTACATCTACAAAAAAGAACGTAAAATATGGTAAACTGCCGTGGTGGCTCATTGGCTATTGCGTTTCGCTGCTGAGCGTGAAGTCGTGAGTTCGATTCCCGGCCACGGCGGCCACATTCCCATGGGGGCGGGATGCAAAAACGTTCGTGTAGCGCGCTTCAGATGTACGTTCCCTAGATGGTCATATTTAATCTGAAACCCTTCCCTACAACCTCCCTTAAAACACACCGTGCAGTTTCGGACCGCTAAACAGCAAAAGTTATTTTTGAAGCAACACATAACGCACCGTTCAAGGACGCACAAGGCTGGTGGAACACTATAGAGTTTTTTTTTTTTTTTTTAATATCAACGGGCCTTTTGATCGGCTTTTGCTCAAATGACACTTTCTTGTGTTCGCATTTGGTTGGAAAATCTTCTATTATTCACTTTCACATGTTTTTATTCTCCTCTCTTCTGTCCCATGTGCATGGCAGTCAACCGAACATCTTTTCCAGTTAACCTTCCTGCCAATTTTAATTATTCTCTCTCTTTCTTGTGCCATGTTAGCAACAATAATCATGTGAAATTTAGGTGCGGAAGCCAGTGGTCAAGAGTGAGTGGCAAGGGTCAAAACTAAAATAAAAAAAATCCATGATGCTCATAGATTCACGACCACCGCGGTAGACTTACTTCAAGGGAAAGAGAGCTTAACCTGGTAAGCAAGCCCGGCTTTTAATATGCGTTTGTTTGAGCGTAGCTAAAGCCCACACTGCATGGATTCGCTTATACGCCCAGCAATACGGTGCCCCAGTGGTATACGAGCAGAAGGCGTGGAAAATGACTTCGTATCATTACGCAGCCTTCTATGAACATCATTCATTGAAAGTTTGCGTGCGAAAGGCCTGCCCGTTCATTTCTTGTTCAGCTTTTATGAAAACTAGGGCCAAGCTGAGGCTGCTAAGATCCATGACGTAACGGGCCAGTTGGTGCGGGAACTCCAAGGCCGCGTCGCCACTTGTGTTTGGTTTTTGTGACTTTTCTGGCTTACCAAGCGTCGTCTCGTGGTAAGGGTAGCTCTTTTGGAGTTGTAGAAAGTAACGCCATTCGAATAGGTTTTTTTTTTCTTTTTACTGTCCATTTAAGATCCCGGGACTCCGTTAATGCAGGCGTACAACATTTTCGCGCGCTTATAGTTAGAGTAACAGCTTCGCTGTAAAAGCTTTCAGAGGCGTAAGCTATGTGAACATTTAGCAACATTTAGCACTGTGAACATTTTGTTCATTGACAGAAACTGTCCATACCATTAGAAATGACGGTTTGTTTTGCTAAATTTCTCTTCAATGTTGCGCTTTTCCCTCTATTATCAGCATTCGCCGAAATTAAGCGAAAATATCACTTCATAAAAAGCGAAGCACGTCTTCCCCGCTATACGAAAACAAGCTTTTAGTCAATTGAAATATTTCACAAGTGAAAAGTTAAGGTTTACTGAAAAGAAACCTCAAATGTGGGTGACAGAAGCCTGACAATGACAAATTGGGGAGCGCGGGTTGGGATGGGGGAGTGGGGAGGGGGGGGGGGGGAGCTCGGAGCCCCCGAGCACCCCTGCATTCGGAGCCTATATGTGTAGCATCTATACAAATTCCAAGAACAGGTGCGACGTCAAAAAGCTGGATTTGACAACATTTGTGGCGGTGATCGACCAGATGCCCTGAAGCAGTTATCGTTTCCGCGTACGCAGGCTGTTCCTTCAGCCGTGTCGTTTATCGCATGTTGTGTATGTTGATAAACTGAAGCCGATAGCATTCCTGGATTTATAGATATTCAACTCTCTCTTTTCACACTTAAAATCAGCGCGGTAAACGACGGCAAGACCAAAAGAAGGACACAGGACGAGCGCAGTCTCACAGTTAAGAGGAAGCTTTAGCTCAAGGTGCACTCCAATTTCCATATTCAAATACAAGTAAACGCAGAAATTATTTTATGAGACAACCGCTGCATCTATTGAAACTTGTTGCATTTGAAAGAACAAAATTAAATTTAATGGCTCAAGAAGCAAGGTTTTGATTCAGGAGTTGAATTCTGGGGTTTCACTAACCAAAACCACGATTTAATAATGAGGTGAGCCGTAGTGGGGGATTCCGGATTAATTTTGACCACCAGGGGATCGTTGACGTGCCCGCGATGCACGGGACACGGGCGTTTTTGCATTTCGCCCCCATCGAAATGCGGCCGCAGCGGCTGGGATTTGATCCCGCGACCTCGTGCTTAGCAGCGTAACACCATAGCCGGTAAGCCACCGCGGTGGGTCGTTTTGATTCAGGGCTTGGAATATTATACAAAAATTCGCCCAACAATAGTAAGCCTAAAAAATTGAAGCATTAAGTTGACAAATATGTAATGTAGTACAAAAAAAATCGCAGTTCTGTAAAATGCATCCGTTAGAACATCTGAACCGGAAAATTTTTAAGTTATCAATTCGGAGTTTACGTAAAATTGTCAGAATAAGTGGTATATTTCAGAGTTGTGTATAATGCATTAATGTCGCCGCTTTAGATGAAATTTTAGGTGCAGTTTACAGAATTGTGATATCGTTTTTCATTGATAAGTTAGAAAGTTGTAAACTTGATATAGTTCAGTTTATTTTAATATTACGTTTTCCAGAATACGTCTAAAATTCACAGCCCAAATGAAAAATCTGCTTCCGTAGTCACTGGTTCCTTACTTCTTATTTTCAATTCAACAAACCTAATCAAAATCGGTGCAGTGGTTGCTGAAAGAGAAACTATTTATCCGTTTCAATGTATTTAGATAGGAGCTCCCAAGCTAAAGCTTCCTCTTAAGAGCAACACACGAATGGAAAACATCACCCACGCGCATGTGACATCATGAAATATATCAGCATGCTGCTGTGTTTCACAATCAAGCAATGAGTAGAAGTTTTAAATGGACAATTATCATGCTGCCTTTGCCTAGCTTCTTCAAGCTCAGGTGCTTTTTTAACTTGATTATGATTTTAGTTCGAGGAAAAAAAAGTGTGCAACCACACTCGTTACAATGTGCTGAGAGGTGCAATGTACATCCTTTTAATCTATTGTTGTGCTCATGTATACACGCTTATTTATGCAGTTGACAGTCTGCCTTAATGTAGGCTTTCCCACTAGAGAGTGGGATCTGTTAAACGCGCGACAAGAAACAAAAGGGTTTCGAGTCTGCCTATGTGCTTTCCTCTACATCGTAACACGAGCCTTTTTAACTTTTCGGTCAGTAGAAAGAACAACATTAAAATATTGGCTATTTTCGTAAAATGAAGTGAGAGTCCGTGGACGGACGCATGACCGTAATTTTGGTAGGGTTTTCAGGCTTAGCATTACAGGGGGAGTAGGTACGAAAATTGTCCTTCCATCCTCAAGCAAAAAATGTGGGCCGATCCCGAGATAGTGCAATAATGGGCCGACCGTGGCCCTGTATTGAACCGTTTCCCAATACAGGGGGACAATGCGCAGTCGGTATAGGAATAGCAGGCAGTATAAGAAGCCCTATATGCAAGAGGCGATTAGTGAAGGTAGAAGGGGTCTGAAAATCAGAAATTAAACCTTGACACAATCAAGTATAGGAAAAGGGATATGAAGTAAGTATGGGTCAGCCTAAGAAAGCATCGCTCAATGAAGAGGAACAGCACCGGATGAACGACGAAAGGCGACGGCGGAAGACGGCACAGGAACGTCAACATCGAATACGCCTTGCGGAAGATCAAGCGGAAGCTCTGCGCAATCAAGTTGCGCCACGCAAACGGGAAGAACGAGCACGCCTTGCCGAGGAAGAAACCGAAGTTCTGCGCATTCAAGATGCGGTACAAACGGGCAGAACGAGCACGCATCAAGCAGTACCATCAGCAGAAGCAAGCAGAGGCCGAACGTGACAAGTACTTCAAGAAGTACTTTATCGAGGTCGCCTTCGGTACGTCCTGCTACGTCTGTGATAGACTGTGGTTCAAGGAGGACGTTGCAAAAGTCCAAAACCCATAACACGCGTACAAAAGAGCCGCAACAGCAGCAGAAGCAAGCCAAAGCGGAATGTAACGCTAAGAATATCTTGGATAATTCCCGTTCAGGGGGTTCCCCAATTTTTTTCCAGATGCTATGTTGAGAGGCTTCAGTCCATGAAAGGAACTTTATTATTTTGAGAAGGCTCTCAGACGCCGAGGACAACACCAAGAGCAAGATAACCTGCATCCCTGAGACAGAGGAGGTGCTCCTGAAAACTATGATAAACACTGTGGGCACATGGCTTCTTTAGGGCGGAATTGCGGCAATTTAAAGAAGCAGCATTCTTTCAAATATTGGAATATCCCGACGATGAACTTAAATCTGACTTGTAACATCTGTGAGAAAAAAAAAACCTGCATAGACGTTCAGGATGGAAAAAACAAACGTATATCTTGAAACTACAAATAATGTTTTCTTGTGCAACTTGCACTTGAAATTCAAACCAAAGCTCTTCTTTGAATATCTTCATTGGGTTGACGGGGTGAGAAAGTGCACATTTTTTCATAAAGAGAACCAAATATTCAACATAGCGAAAGACTTAATAAGACCGCGTACACAATACCTACCGGCACATTCACCACACTAAAAAAAATTCACTTGCTCTTAATAACCTTAAATTGTTAGACAACGCTCGTCCTGTGTCCGTCTCTTTGTGTTACCGTCATTTTTCACACTGATCTCAAGTATTAATTCATTCGAACTCGCCCAAATTCATAAGTCTTAGCTTCCGGTCTGTGAATCCAACGAAGACTTCTATAGAAAGGTTGCGTTATTTGCGTCCTCCACAAGGCCTCTCACGCTCATGGACATCTTGTGCTCGCTGTTTTTCCTGGGGGCTTGTGAAAGCACTAAAGTTATCCGTCATGTTATTATTCCAGAGAGGCCAAGTTCACATTTTGGGTGCACTTAGAGTTATGTTAAGACCTCTCGAATGAGGTTCGAAATATTTAACAGGACCACCGGCAGATAATTACGCGACACATCTCACGGACAAGTTGCTGGAATACCACAAAATTAATTTTGAAAATATGTTTGTGTTGGCATATATCTGGCAATTATTGAAACAGACTCGTAGGTAGGCCTTTTCATTCGTTTTAATAAGAACACGTCAACCGGTATCACGCCCAGCATAAACGTTGTGGTTCGTTGATGGAGTTATAGTTTGTTTTGGATCATGGTCTATACGCGATAGCAGCGCGAGAAGACGAAGGGCCAGTAAGACAAGAAGACGATACACACGGGGCGCCAAACTTTCATACAATCAGTCTCCCAAGTGCACAGATATATGCAGGAAGTTGTACGTACCAAAAAAAAAAAAAACACAGAATACGGACGCATGAACACTTCTGGAGATGGATCGAAAACCTTATTGAGATAAGAAGGGCACAGAGGTGTCCCCGAGGAACATTCGGCTAGCCAGCTACATTGTGCCGAGGAAAATGGGAAAAGAAAGGTACAAGTTGAGTGGCGAGAAGGACAAAAGTAACGGGCGAAGAACACAACGCGAAAGTGTACTCAGAGGCCCATGCAGAACAGTGTTTACGTTTTAGGAAATCAAGTAAGGCTTGGATGACCGGAAAACTTTATTTACGGCGCCGCCAAGGGTCCAATTTAGCATCTTTTGAGGTAGTTTGGCTGTCGCAGCGGGCAAGAGAGGCCCGACAGGCATTTGGCTAATAGCTAACCTCGTATTCGGATGCCGCCACAATTTTCCATGTCAGTTTATCAAAAGTCCTGCGTAAAACTGGTCCGAATCGCCGATATCTCTACAACTTGCTGACCGTGGTAATCGCACTAGAAGCGCCAGTGCATGCCGAACCCATGAGCATGCGCTGCAAGGGTGGCGGAGGACAGCTCACGTGACAGCATGCGCATGCCGTCGAGGCTTCATAAAAAAGCAACGGAACTGCCCATCGGGGAGACTGCTGCGGACTGCTGTGGGACGTGCGTGTGGCGTGTGCCCCGCCGGGGCAATGGATAGTTGGTTTGCGCCTGTCGTTGTATGTTCATTTCTTTGAGTGCACAGTGTTCTGAAATCATTGTAATCTGGTTACGGTGTAAGTAGTGCATACATTCGGCCATTCTCGCCTTCTCTTGTCCCACTTGCTTAAGTTTACGCGCTTCACATATTTGTCCAACCGTGATCGCGTCCTTGAAGAAATCTTCTCAGAAAGGGCAACTTGTGCGTTTTTTTTTTTTGGTTTGTAGATATATTTTTTTATTGTTTAAATGCTCGAGCATCCGTTTTAAGTTCACTTACTGTACAGATCATGTTCAGTGAGTGTATCCCGCCTTTGTAGTTGGCGCACGAAGCACCTTTGATAATTTGATTACATTTTTAGATTTAAGATTGCATTTTTTCCGAGAGCCGTATGTGCTGGAGGCACGAGCCTATATAGTCGGGTGCAACTTAAGAAGGCAGGAGAGGCCCCGCCCAAATGACCGAAGTGTGGCAGCCTATTGCCTCCGCGACTAAAGAAATAGTCCCGCTCAGGCGACTCGGCCCAGCTTGAAGCGCGGGCTGCCATGTTCTCCGTCGGCGGTCACCAGCCGACGGAGAACATTTGTTCGCCGCCTTCTAAGTTTGTGAAGCATTCAGTGATACGCTAATGTTTAGACAGCACCCTGAAAAAACCTTGTGAGTACGAGGTGGAAATCGGCATGTACGGCCAGGCTAATCGTCTGATTTAGCATGTTATCGTTCAATGATCAGCTTAGTGGTTGAAGGCCTGTGAAAAAGCCTACACGGCTGAGGAGTCTGAATCTATACGTGCCGAAAGGCCAAAGAATGTAACGGTAGTGCTGTATTTGCACTGGATTTTCCGCAGCCTCCACAAGTTACGTAGGAAGGCAGAAGTTCTTGTTTTGCAGAAACGTTGTAAAAGTGTAAACACAAGGGTGATGTTGTCAAGTGTGTGCACTATACCCAGTACAATAAACGATTTGTGCACTGCACTCAGAACGTTGTGTGTTTACTGCTCTTTTCCAGCGGCAAGGCGTGAACATGTATAGGGCGTATAGTGGCCGCTGCGTAATTGAGAGGCTCAAAAGAGCATTACTACAGTGTCACTAAGGTAACGGATATTTTTTATAATAAACTGTCCACATACGCCTATGCTTACTTCCAGCTGCACCATAATTGGGTTCAAAAAACAAACGACGGTCCGACCAGTACAGCTGCTCAACTGTGGGTTGCATAAACACCCATAGTATTGGGAATGGCCTCAATAACGTTCACTTCTGTGTTTCCATGAAAGAGGGCCACGAACTTCGACGGAAGGAGTTCGTAGCTGCAATGCACTATGTGAACTCGGAAGGATCATCGTGGTACCCAGCATCGAAATGCACACATTTGCAGCGGGCACTTATACAAAGGTACGTAATCTGTTTCCCAATTTTACAGTTACTTCAAGGACTTCATTGTCACGGAATAATTTTGGGCCGTCGATTGTTGAGCCTTCTTTTTGTTGCAACATCAATGGAATCTGGCAGTTTAAATACTTTTAAATATTGTTTAAATGCTTACGCACCTGTTTTAAACTCCCTTGTACAGATCATGTTTCGTTGTACAGATCGGCTCCCCTGAAGTACCAGTTTAGCTGTACGAAAGCAAATGGTGGCACATCTCTAAAATTCTGGTTCCATATCCTTCGCCATCGTAATGATCGAAAAAAAAGAGCCTGCAGGTTGCTGCAGCCATGTCGCTTTCACATAGGCATTAAGACAATTGGAGCACGGCAAGGCAATGCGCACATCGTAGCACAGGAACCATATGATCCACTTAATCATAAGCAGCGCAAAAAAAAATGAAGCGCAATGACGTTATGACACTGCTTGGTAGAGCGCTGTCACCATTGTCACTGCAATAAAATGCCACAGGGGATATAACGAGCGTGCACGGCAAATTTAGTTCCCATGACTGCCTCTAGGTACCTCACTGGAAGAATTTTCCCGCCTTTAAGGCATTCACTTTTACTTTGTGCTCGTCTCTCTTTCTCTCTCTCCCCCTTCCACTCTCTTTCTGTTTTTATCCCCCTACCCCTTCCCCCCATGCAGGGTAGCCAACCGGAACTACGTCTGGTTAACCTCCCTGCCTTTCTATACATTTTCTCTCTCTCTCTCTCTACGGTGCGTTCCGTCCTTTGAGAGTACACTTCTTTTCCGAAGTTATTTTGATCAGCTAACGCGGGGAATCATGGAGACCTGGGAAATTGCAAAAATGGTGGACGCATGCGCGAGTATGGCTCAAGTGATGTTAAGCGAACCGGAATTGCAATTTCTTGACCTATCTGTATGCGGTGACAATGTGTGAACAATCGGAAAGCTTCTCTGTGCCCGCATTTTGTTTTAATTCGTTTAGCATTTTTTGAAAACTAACCACGTTTTCTTGTGACTCTCTCGACGTGTTTGTGGGCCGATCACGAAGATAGCCCAGTCTAAGAGCTATAAAAACCGCACGGTGATACCGCTACATTCGGTACCGCATGGTGGTAAAGCGTGTTTTCTCGCATGCTTTCATCGTGACATGGCGTTTTGAGACGCCGTCATTGAGACGCTGCGCCTGTGGCCGAAGACGTGGACGCCGCCGTTTGAGATCCTGCGTCTCTCTGGTCAGTTCAGAACGCTGCACGAGGTTCCGAAGTGGTCTATGAGGTATTGGCGCTCAAAGTATGGGTAAATTGAGCATGGTGGTGAGGGAACGCTGCCTATAACACATACTACCCAACAAAGTGCCACAAATAACCACCTCCCAAAGCGCGCAAAACGAATTCTTGAGTAGCAACCTTGGTTGGTTCTGCATAATTTCTTTTGCGATTCCCTCTATGTATGCTGTTCGCTTTCGAAAATAAATGTAGTTAAAAGTTCAGAGCCCGTATGCGGCAGCCTTCTTGCCTAACTCATCCTCCTAACTCATGTATTGTCTGCATGCGTGTAGGACGCGGCGGTGCCCTACACGCGCAGGCGGTTTCGGCACGCCTGCGCGAAACCGACCATTGCCCCCTGTCCTTCGTCTGTTCACGCTGCTAAGCGTTTGCCATGTTCGCATCAACGGTTCTGTTACGGGTTTCTAGCAATGGCTTGTATGTGCACGGGTTTTTTCACAACAATAGAATAAAAACAGCTCTAAGCTCAGGTTGCAAAATAACATTTCATACAAGCTGCACAAAACTTCTTCCTAATAAACGTGATCTCCAACGGCTAGAAAATACATAGCAACATACTATGCAGTTTCAAGTAGAAAAACAAGAAAAAACGAATACTCTTGTACGATATCTGTATACGTGCATTTCGGCGGTTGTGCGGGGGATATTCATAGTAACCGGTAGCATTTTTAGTGTTGCTTTGCTCTTAATTAGCGTGTTTAGCTGTAGCCTTACTCAAATTTAAGACGCAATTAATCAATTTGTTTATATTAGTTTCCCAATGTTGACAACTGGAACGTCGGTGGTCTTTTCACAGTGGTAAGCATTGATGGAAAGAAGATGCGTCTAGAAAGTTTGCGTATTACCTCAACTGCATTACCGTGATGCCGGAGGCGGTATCGACAGCGCTTCTGGCGACTTGCTTTCAGCCCTGTATTTAACTAAAGCGTGTAAAACCCTTATTACAATAAGCATACTTAGCTTTTTGGCGTAAAGGTATGTGGAAACAGCACGAAAATTATAGAAGTGATTTTGGCTCCCCTTTCATTTTGACAACGAACGACCGTCGTGCTAAACAGGAACATTTCTGAGACAACTTTCCGGAGGGCTGCAGTTGGTTAGCCGTGTTAATTACTGCCATTAGAGCGCAAAATAAAACAAACATACACTGTGTGTCTTTGTGTGTGTTTTCTATTTGTGCTCTAATGACAGTTATTAGGAACATTTGCAACTCCTAACGGATTACGGAAGAACACGCCACGACAAGGTGCCACCATGCAGCGCTGTCGTTCTCGTCTTTGTGTCATTTGTGCCTGCGGTCATTTTATACCCGCCATGTTCTGCACCAAATCGCGTTCTTTGTGTAATTCACAGATGAATGCAACAATTAAAAAAAATTTGTCGGCCATTCCACTTCGTGAAGATGGTTAACCAGCGAAGCTGGAACGTGCGTCCCCGGTGTTTATCACTGGGTTAATTCCGGGGCTTCACTGAAGTACTTCTCAATTATGAGCTTACACACACGTGCGGCTGTGACGGAGAGAACGACGTCACTGACGGTATGCCAGCAGTCCACCGTTGTCGCTTCGTTCGATGTCTTACGTTTGTTCGGCGGCGTGGTTAGCAGCATTCGCCCGCCATTACCGCTTGCGATTCTTCGAAATTACTTGAAAATTACATCTGTCCGTTAGGTAAGACAATGGCTCATATTAAGCAATCGCTCATACCCACGTAGACGTGGCCTCCTCATTACTACGGGCACGGCCGCTGGATAAAAAACGTTTTTTTTTTTCTTTTTTATCCTTTTTTTTTTTTTTTATCCAGCGGCCGTGCTACGGCAGTAGGGAAATTCTACGCTGGAATGATGAGCGGCAACGGAACCATCTGTGGAAGAAGACGACGACGACGAACGCGGAAGCACTGGCACGAGCGCGTTCCGAGCACGAGCAGTGCGAGCCAACGAGCCAGCTGCGGAAGAAGACGATGGCGCTCGAGCCAATGCTGATGACGATAGTTTTCTGTGGACAGCCGATTTCGCCTAGCCATATAAGATTTCGCCTAGACATATAAAGCTTTGCTTTAATACGAAAATTGACTCGGCCAAGCGGAAGTTATTAAACTTACAAAGCGAGGACTTATGCTGCTTCCAATCAAAACACAGCTTACATCCGGCGGTACCAGAAGTTTTTTTTCCATGATGGCCTTTCCTTCGTAGCCTCGTTTGCCATGGTGGCGCCATCAATTACGGCACCTGAAAACACACCTTCACAAACAAAGTAAATTTTATAAATAGCCCTCGGATATTTGTCAAAAATGTTCAAAATGAACTTTACGCGCTCTTCATGCGAACGTGCTATGTGCAAATGCTTTTTACATTACATATTGTGTGTAGACTGTTGGACAGTGCCGCAAGCGTCAGTTGCAAACTAAATTAATTTGCATTGTACAAATGTGTATCCTCTCCATAACATTAAATAACATAAAACTCGTTCTTATCTTTCAAGTCGTCATTGTATGTATAGAATAAACACGCATAATATGTTCTTCATGCCCAACCAATCAAAACGAGCAGCATAGGTCACGTGCGCTTACATCTGCTGCTGAAAACTGTCGATGTCTGAGTATGACGCTGCATTCAGCGCGAAAACTGACTTGCAGAAGCACATTAAAATAGCAAATGCTCTGATTTTGGCATTTTCACTGGCACTGGAGGAGGCATCGCCAAGTGCTATAGTAAGCAAGCGTGGAATAAAACCAGTACGCGTAATTCGGGGCACAGGGTACCTTAACTACCACGGAAATACAGTAATCGTATTTTGTGTATGTTAGGTTAGAATTCTCTAATCATGAAAGCGCCCATGACTAGCTCGTATAATAAAACTGGTGCTCATCAGGAAAACATTATTTGGAAATCAGCATGTCATCCAACGGGGCAAACCAGGGCATTACACACAGAGAGAGAGAGAGAGAGAGAGAGAAATAAATGAGGTGCGGAATGCAGGGAGGTTAACCGGAAGATAAATATGCCGTTTTCTAGCCTGCACTGGGTAAGGGGTAAAGAAAAAATGAAGAAAATATCAAAAAATGCACACACATAGAAAGAGAGGGAGTTGAAAAAAAAATAATCCCCCCCCCCCCTACTCCAGACACACCCACACACAAAGGACCTCAGGAGTGTCACAGTCGTTGATGATTTTCGGCTGCTGACCACGAGGTCGCGGGATCGAATCCAGGCCACGGCGAGCGCACTTCGATGGGGGCGAAAACACCCGTGTACTTAGATTTAGGTGCACGGTAATGAACCCCAGGTGGTCCAAATTATTCCGGATTCGTGCGTGCCTCATAATCAGATAGTGGTTTTGCCACGCTAAACCCCATAATTCATTTTTTTATATAAATACGGTGCCGAGCAGTGGCTATAACACGCACGCGTGTTCTTTCCTAAACTTTCGAACAGCTTCCAGCGATTATCGCGCATCAAGATGAAGGAAATGCGCTGCCCTGAAAAAGGAGCTTGAGATGAACAGCTTGCTTTGCCATTGCGATCATTTGATGACGCTGCTATTTCTTGCGCCCGGGCGCGCGGTCAGACGGTATTTTTCGTATTTCGCGTAGAGGTGCAATACGGATTAATTTTGACCCCCTGTAGTTCTTTAACATGCACATATATTTAAGTACACAAGCGTTCTAACAACGGAGCTATTTAAGCTTTTGGCAGAAAAGCAGAAAACTGCGCCTGGCGATAATGTCACCGCGCGTTGCCTAGCAACGCTTCGCACAGCTGGTGCAAGGCGTTGCTAGGCGACGACGTGACGTCATCACTCGGCAAGGTTACCACCCTCTCACAGGTTACCCTTACCACAGCGCGAGGCGCGGCCGACGTATCCGGCGTTCGTCGGCGTGCCCCGGCTGCATCCGGCGTCGGGATGCGACATGCTGCCTTTCGCGCCGGCGTCGTCACCCAGAATGGATCGCATCCGCGTCTCGTCGAGCAAGATGGGCTGGTGGATAGTCGTGATTATGGAAGACGCAAAAACCGACCCCTCTATAGTACAATGTGTGCGCCACGCCGCCTAGACGCATGCGCATTTTATACGAAATTAGGAGTTCCAGGATGACACGAAACTGTGAACTCGCTGCACCTGCCGCCACCAGTATCCATCAGCCCATCTTGCTCGACGAGACGGGGATGCGGTCCATTCTGGGTGACGACGCCGGCGCGAAAGGCAGCATGTTGCATCTCGACGCCGGCTGCAGCCGACGAACGCCGAATACGTCGGTCACGCCTCGCGCCCACGAAAATGGACAAAGAGGACCATAACGGACGCCGACAAGCTAGGGCACAAACCTTAGAAAGATACTATAGCCAGAAACACGGAGTCTATTACGTGGACATCGCCGGTCCAAATCCACGGGGGTGGTATACGGCAGCGGTGGTCCACGAACAAAGGCAGATAGACGGACTCTCTTTTAGAGCACCGGGAACAACACAGGCGGAGGAGGTAGCCATTGCATTAGCAGCATCCGACTCTCAATCTAAACATATCATAACCGACTCGCGAAGCGCATGCCGAAATTATGAGGCAGGCTGGGTCACCCCCCTTGCTGAGAAAATACTGCGAACCTGTATGAGGGACACAGATCCCTCCCCTAAACATGTCGTATGGACACCAGGTCACCAGGGCGTAAGGGGGAATGAGGCTGCTGATGCAGCTGCCCGAGCACTCATTTCCCGGGTACCTCCTAACAACCCCAATGACCTAGAGGAAGAACTATTGCTTCGATTTAAGGAGATTTCAGAATATTATAAGGATAAACATCGCATGTACCCAGCGCCCGCCAAGGGCCTGGGGAAGGCCAACGAACGCATTCTTTATCGGCTTTTCACAAACACGATGCTCTGCCCAGCAATCCTCAAACATTTTGACCCAATGGTCACCGGCACGTGCCACTACTGTGGGGAGGTGGCAGACACTTTCCACATGGTCTGGGCCTGCCAAAGTAATCCAGCCCTTACCCCCAACCCCAACCCTACCCGAGAGGACTGGGAGGCAGCCCTGCTTGGTTGCTCAGACCTCCAGGCCCAAAAGGCCTTGGTCCAGAGAGCCAGGCTGGCGGCTTCGACTAATGGGGTCCCGGACTAAGGATCCCACCCAGTATGCAGGGCCCCACAGGGGGGCCCACACCTCTCTGTACACACAATAAATGCTTTTTACCACCTACCACGCCTCGCGCCGGACTATAGAGTGCTGCGCTGTCGCTGGTGTGGCGTCCCCGTGCCGAGCGCGCTCGCGCGTCGACGCTACGTCGGACTATAAAGTGGCCGTTAGAAGACTGTGCGCCGACCCCGAGTATCATCCCAATACTCAGTATCGGGGTCGGCTAAGTTTGGCTAAGACCCAGCCAAGCCAAACCAAGTTAAGCAAAGGAAAGCAAAGACAAAGCTAAGAACCAGCCAAGCTAAACCAAGTTAAGCAAAGTTAAACCTTAGAGCCAGCCAAGCCAAACCAAGTTAAGCAAAGGAAAGTAAAGTTAAAGCTAGGAAAGGGCCACCAGCTTCTTTGTTTGCCAAGTCTTCGTATCACGTGAAGCAGTCCCTATTTTTTTTTTTTTTTTTTTTTTTGTATTTCGCTCCCGTCGAAACGTGGCTGTCGTGGTTGGGATCGAACCCGCGACCACGAGCAATACGATAGCCGCAAAGCTACCGTGGCGAAACAGCATTCATTCATGTTCATGAATGTTCATGTTCTATATTCATGTTTGCTTGTGCGCGCTGACACCACGCTTGTTAATTCAGTTAGTAAGCGAATGTGTCCAAGTTTATGCAGCTGATAAAACTACTATCCTTACTCCGTATAGCTCTCTAATAATTTGCTCTCGCAATTGATGCTTTTACTTTCGCGCGAAACTGAAACATTAATGCGACATTCCATGCACAACACTTGCGAATACGGGCACACGAGTCACGAAAACACAAATAAAGGAAACATGGAAGCAAGAAAATGGGCGATTCTGACAGAGCAAGAAGAAAAGCTAAAGAAAAATGAGATGAAAATGTACCACAATCAGATTTAGCAACTTTTTGATATTCCTGATTCCTCCAGAAACCTAAATTGCGCGTGCAGCACACTCTGTTGCTATTTTATTACGGCCATGAATCCAAGATTTTTTCTAACCATTGTGGTCACCTATCCAAAGCATGCAGGTAGTTTTCTTGCATCCCTCAACATGTCACCTGGAGTAGCATGCCAAGCTTGTCGCTACGATAACCTCCCTCTATTTTTTTATCTATTTATTCAATAATACCTGTAAAGGCCCTCAGATACAACTTCTCACCTAAAGGCACACAGTTATACAATTGGTAGCGTTAGATGACGTAGAATACCTTAAGCAGAATGTATGGAAAAATATTATTACAAGGTATCAGGAGCAATTTTCATATAAACAAAAAATAATGCGGTTAGTCTTGAAGATACATTTGCACACTAGAGGGAAAAAAGGGAATGGTTATTGTATGAGCGAAAATACTGACTAAGAGAGAAAAAGAAAGTGAAAAAAAAAGCACTGGTGAATAAAAAAAAAGCACTCATAATCGTATATTAAGACATGGAAAGCTTCTAAAGTAAGACACAGCAGATCACAGAATGAATGCAACACGCCCACAATTAATACAATAATATACCTTCAGCTTTCTCATCCCCTTCTCGTGCTCTCTCAAAAAGCATGTAGCTTGGCCGAAATCCCCTTACGATGGGTATCGTGTTCATTAAAATGTGAAATCAGATGCTCTATGTCTTCAAAAGCCTGTTCACAGGAGCATGTAGCGCTATCGGTTTTTGCTATCTGATACAAGAAGCTTTCAGCGTAGGCGGCGCCAATCCAAAATCTAGGAATTGTTTCAACAGGGCCGCTGGTTTTAATCGGTATTTTTAATTGAAGGTGGGTTTCAATGCCTGTTGTGCTCAGTTAAATAGGCCTACTTCACCAATAAGGTGTCATGCGCTATTGGTTTGAGTACAAAATTCAACGGTCGCAAAATAATGTGGGAGTAGTTCCTTTCTCGAATAACATTTAGGAGGGTGAAAGGTCGAGGTAACATGTTCGTTATAAGAACAGAATAGCGCGAAGTGTTTGGTTGCGTATGAATTGAGGGTGCTACAAGTGGGAATAATATATAAGATCGTGTATCGTAATAGAGCAGCTAACGCGGCTACGTAAACGTATACTTTAAAGCGCGCTTTCGGACAAATTAAAGCTGTGACTGACTTTGAAGAGCACGCTTATTAGGATGACCGTATTTTTTTTTCTAGTAGATGAACATGAATATCAACATTTATATAGCTGTCTGTTGAGACTGCAAGAAAATGTCTATGTAGATAACATCATATGAATTAGCTATAATTGAAGAGCCGCTTTTGTCCTTAATATTTCAAGTTCACTTTACACTGGGTAGTTTGTGCACTTTGTAATTCAGTTGTCCAGAACGTATTAAAAAATATTTGCGAGGCTGTGATTACAGCTAGCGCAAGGCAGGGGTAATTGCAGCAGTAGACATAAATATATGATGATGATTATTATTACACGTTTGGATAACTGACAAATATTTTTGCGCGCCGAACATTAACTGGCACGTGAAGAAGGCGCTTACAGTGAAGTAATGTCTCAGTGTCCGCGGGGATAGGGTGCGTGCGAGTGAGTGTGTGTGCGTGCGTGTGTGCGTGCGTGTGTGTGCGTGTGCGTGCGCGCGCGCGTGCAGGGGGGACGGGGGTTTGCAGGGAAACTCATGTACAAGTGACATAAGCTACAATCCCCTGACATAATGCTCCTTAGATGCACAGCTGCGAATGCCTGTACTTCGGTTTTGGTTTCTTCGCGAAAGCATGATACACCGCGCCTCTGACGCAATTTGAAGTTGGCAAAGGAGAATTTATCGGATCAGGTTCTGCGCCAGTTTTACCGCATGCAATACTTTCCTTCTCTATTACGTTTTTTTTTCCTGCTTCACGTGCTGCAATTCCAGCGCAGTTTATTTCTTGCTTCTATAAACCTTCGCCTAATTATTCACGAACATCGCACGTTGATTTTCACAGTACTGAATAAGCGGCAGTCATTTACTGCCATTACGCGCTGCATTTCACTGTGCTGGCGCCCAGAGCAATGCACTGCGGATAACTGCGCGTTAAATATTTCAAGCTGTTCCAATAATCACGCGAGTCAGAGCCATAGTCATTACTCGAGGTTTCAAAACACTTTCTGGGTATCTCGCGTCAGTATAGAGAGAGATTATAGTTGGAAAGGGTATAGAAACACGCGATTACAGCAAGTGGGCGCAAATTAAAAGAAGGGGTCACTTGCGAATCAGCAGCTTTTCAAACTACTGACGTCATACGTGAACACTTGCCGCTTTATGATTCGCTTTCATTAACTAGTCGTCAGAGTTTACTTTCGGCAGCGTCTCATGCCCCTCCACACCGCTCTCATCCGCCGCCTACGCTATAGATGCCGTAGACACTGTGAAGGACCTTTAGCCGCGTCCGAACAAGTAACGCCATCTCCTCTTTGGCGCTTGAAACACGCCGGCGCCCATGTGGACGCGCGCGCGTTACTTTCTGCTCATATTGGTGCGAGCAAGTGCGTCCGCAAATAAAAACGAGAACACTGCGTGGTAACAGACATTGCTCATTAATATCCGTTGTGCACTTTGCTGATTATAGTAATGTTCCAGGACGGCTTGCTTTCATAAGGTCCCAAGTGAAGCGCTCGGCAGAAGTTACAAAAGTTGGAAACTTTGCAGATTCCGGACTAAACAAGCTGCCAGGAACATAGGAATACAAATAGGAAGAAGACATAAAGAGAGCCGTTTACTTTCTTTGGTGTCTTTCTATGCGACAGTTTTTCTCGCTATAAATCCCACACCGACTAGCCCAGCAAATAGTCGTTTTGCTTTCTAGGCTAGGTCTTGGATACGGATTTTTAGTGCTGAATATCCGAATTACGGAAGCCATGCTCTAACAACCATAGCAGCCAACCAGAACAATAAAAAATATTAATAATAAAAAAAGAAATACAAGGGAACTTGTTCGAATATTGAAACGCATGCATAACAGAAAGGCAAGTCATTGCCTGAGACTTGCCTTGACTGCGTGTAGGACACGTATTGCTCTCTATCGGTCAACATGTCAACTAGATATATGGCTGCTATTGCGACGATGAGATAACAACTGCTGCTACTCGTCGTTCCCTCAAAACTACCACCAGCGAAACGTGTTTGAGCAGGTTGACAAAGAAGTGTGCAAAAATGATTTTTTTTTAATTCTGACGGACTTTCCACAAGGCGTACTTGGTACGTAGTAATATATCGGGTGTTTCAGCGAACACTTTCAAAAGTATTTCAAGGTTGCCTGTGGCAGATAGCACAATTCTAGGTCATGACCTGGACTATACTCGAAGAGGCGGACATTACTCGCACAAAAAAGTGAAATGCATAATCGACTAATTACCAAAAAATCACTAAGTTTTCACTAATTACCTTATCGCCCATACTGCAATTTACAAATTCTAGCCATGCAGTTCTCAAGGTGGATCCACTTGGAACAAATTCTCAGGATGACACCAGTTTCGAGGTATTAATTCCCGAACTTTGCGCAGAAATATATTGGCGTTCCAGTTTCTTTTATGCTTCATTGCATAAAACCGACGTTTTGTTAGGAAAGTAACTGGAACGCCAATGCACCTCCTTAAAAAATTAATTAGTGAACATTTGTTAATTGGCAAATCAAATCAAATCAAACATTTATTTTTTCTCAAAGTAGGATTACAACAAAAAAGATATGCAGAAGAGGGTCCCAATTTTTTCTGCAAGTAATGTCCACCTCATCGAGTAGACCAGCTCATGAATAAGAATTCTGCTCTCTACCACAGGCAGCCTTTAAAAATTTTTGAAACTGCTTGCTGAAACACCCAGTATGTATGCAGGGTGTCCCAACTATCATGCACGAATATTTTAAAATATGCAAATGCAACGTAGCTGAACAGAACCAAGGTAACGTTGTTTGCCGTCGCTTGCAGTACACTCACATGATTTTTTTTCCATTCCGCCTAATTACACAATTCGTCTTAATAAAACAATCAACTTCTCAAATATTATAATTAGATGAAAAGTGTCAGTGAGAAAATTGAAGAGCAACGTGGAAAACTCTCGATACAGTTTTCTGTTGCTCAGTACGTGCTACACAAAAGTGTTGTTTTTTTTTTTTTCCTAGCGTGAAAGAAGCCCGCGAATACACGCAAAATTTGCCGCGCGACTGGCCACTCGAGGCACTTTGCGTGTATTCGTGGCTTCTTTTGCGTTTTAATGTGATTAGTATTCTTAGGATGCTTCGCGATCTTACCGGTTATGTGGCTCTGGGTGTGTGCCCACTTACCAATGAAACTCTTTGACGTCAACCTGAGTCACTGGGTATGCGGCATTCGGTCGGTATATGCGCCGCTCTTCGATGACAAAAATAAATCCTTTAACATTGCTCATGTGCTGTGAGTAAATAAAACCAGGTCATATGTATTCAGATCTGCGTGTTTGAATATGTATTCAGATCTGAATACATATTCAAACACGCGCCATGAGCTGATGTCACGGTGGCACCACTAGGTGGCCCAGCGTGTCCAGTGGGAATTGCGAGTGAGGAGTCCGGTTGCATGTACACGAATTATACGGGATGAGTTGCGGCGTTCACAATACGGTGTGTCGGCACGTCGCTTCAATGCTAATCGCACTTACGTCCGCGTTCATCGTGAGATGGGTTCTGCCAGAATTTTTTTTCTTACCTCATATAGTATATTCGCATATATCTGCATGAAATCCTCTTTTTCGGGTCGCGGTCCCTACCGTACTTTTTTGCGTTAAATTAAACGGCAAGCTCTGCTGGGTAGGGGGATAGATGGGGCCGTCTGATCGAATTGACAAAGAAAGCTGCGCTCAAAATTGGCATTGCTGTAAATAAATAGCGAGAGATTTTTTTTTTAAACTGTTCTGAGTCTCCAGAGTGAGAACGTTCCCCATGATCGGGTGATCGGTAGGTAGTTTATTTGGAGCTCCGTTTTGTTGGAGCCGTAGCGTAGAGTATGTATGCAAATTAATGTACCACCACCGCTGTTCGATCCTTTGTGCGGACGCCTGATTTGCATTCCGCCGAATTAGAGAAGGCGAAGTTTTCATCTGAAAGACGTATGAAAACGTTATCTACGGGCCCTTACATCGCCATCGTTGTGCTTCAGTGCATCCGATGTTGCGTTTTTAACTTATGAATGCAGAAGGCATTTTCAGCTCCACACGGGTGGAATCTCGGACTGAGAAGTCCTGTTGGAGACGCTGACCCTACGCAGTCAGTCACGATTTGTTAAAGTGAAGTTGCCTTAATTAAAAAAGCAAAATGTGACATTGCAACGGGTTACGCAGAATCAGTGCTATAGACATGTTTCAGTTTCTTTCGCTGGTCAACTTGTTCGCTTGGACATTTAATGTAAGACCAGCGGGAAAAACACAAAACATATGGCGAGTCTTTCGATAAAGGATTCTCATTTCTGAGAGTTGCCCTTGTGTACTATCAAAAAGTGACTTTCTCAATAATTGCTGTCTCAACTCAGTTCTCTTTATTTATTAGTTTTTTTTCGTTTTCTTTTATTTTCGTCAAATCGCTCACAATGCAGGACTGCGGCATTCCTTGCAATTTTGTGGCATTTTATTTTCCACGAAATAGCTAAAATTCTGCTGTATCAGGCCGATCACGTGAAAAGAAAAGAAAAACTTTGCCTCGAGACACACGAAACCTCTAACGAGAAATAGCTTCTGGAAATACAGCAAAAGCCAGGTAATCGAATAGCGAACTATAGTCAGTAGCTAACGATGCATGCGCTATTCTGATGCACAAGAAGGCGTATGAATATAACCCTAAAATTTCTCAACAAGTAATAAAGCAAGTAGTGTTGCAAGCCTTCACGGCGCAATCCGTCTGTATATAGACACCGTTGGAAGCATAGAGTTTTTCACATTTTTACCAAAAATATGGTGACAACGTCTATGGGAGTTTCCTAACGGGCACTGTGCCGTCATGGGAATGGCGGTATATGGGTGTGCGAGGCTTCGTCTAAAAAGGGTATGTGGCTGCGCAGATAATGCGTTCCTAGCTAGTATAAAAATCTTCATAAACGATTTTGTTTTACCAATATTACATCTTTCAATAAATTTTGCTCACCTGCAGTGAATAATGAAGCGAAAGTTTGTCGCCTGTCCTCGAACTTTAGCTGCCCGCCGATACTTCTTACGTTTAATATAATTGTACATCCAGTCATCCGTCTTCAACACGTCTGGCACTCCGAGAACGATGCCAATCCGAAGCCGCCACATCCAGACATTCCCATGCATACAAGAGCGCAGTAGCGCCCGATTTCCCTCTATAGGTAATATACTGAGACTCTATGATTGGAAAAACGATAGCAAGAATATCCGGTTATAAAATTTCAATTCGTAAAGGACAGCTCAGCACTGAACATATTGTGACCGAAGCAGCTCAAACAGAATATTTGGTATAGTTGTCGTGTTCATCTTGGTAAGATGTTAAAATACATAGTTAGGATTAACCGAGGAATTACTTTAATTAGACAGGTTGGAACATTCACGTTTCTGGCTAGTCTATTTTGCTTATCGGGAAATTTTTCCTTAAAAATAAAAAGTAAAACACAAGTTTCTTTAGGAATATCAATATCACCACTTCATCACTATCAAACATTCCCACATAGTTGCAAGAGATAGAGGAAAAAAACAAAACCTGAACGCAGTCATCGTATACGCATAAAGCTTTCTTAATATTTTCAACACCTGCACGTACTAATGAGCAAGTATTTCACGGCAGTAAAAGCACTCGTTTCATGGCCAGTAACTGGCAGTGTTTAAGTACTGCCTTGAGTGACAATGGGTGGTTGCTAAGCGCCCTAAGTTTGTAGTTTAGCCGCCGCCTTTGTAGGGCTGCATCAGACGACGCGTTCAGCTGGTAATATTGTAATACGGCAATATAATCGAGCCTCTGCGTTGTTAAATACATGCATGCAAATTAAAATAACGCAACAAAAGGGTACAGAACGATGCCAATGAGTTTATTTGTCATTTCTCACATAAGCTGACTGATTTATAACGCAATGAAGATGGAGGCTGAAGATGACAGGAAGTCCTCTTTCTGCGAGAGAAAACAGAGGAAAATACAATGAATGAAAGTTATTACAATGGCACTATTCTTTGAGCACGCAGGCATATTAAGTAGATGTTGAATCTTGTGATCACTGCATGACATAGTACACAATGCATACACGCCAACAACCTATGCCGACAACGTTACCTTTACTCTCCTGCCAAAAGGATAAAACAAAACAAAACTAATCTTTCTGTAGATTCACATACCATAAGATTGAAATTCACCTTAATCGACATGATGTCCTTGATGTTTTAGGTTGTGTCACGCTATCCTTCTGTTTTCCCTACCCGCCTCTTTATACCTCACATCTAAACTATTGCAACGTTCGGCGACATGTTGAAGGACGCTGCAAGCGAAGCCCGGTGATTTCTCTCTCTTTCCTGTCTTCCAGTCTATGTGTTTTTGTATATGTTTTCGCTGTGTCCTCGTCTGTATTCCAAATTTATAGCAGAGCGTATTTCTTTTAAATACGACATTCGAGTAGAATTAACCTTCCAGTCGTAGTCACATTCATGCTGGCAATGCTGTTGGACTTCACAAACTCTACCAATTATGATGGCGACCTGGTCTCACCATTAATGAAGGCCGAGACCGACCCCACCGACGCCACCGGCACCGGCGTGCGCGGTCTTGCCGAATCCAGCCTGGTGGCCAGCGGCGCCGCTGCTGAATCCAGATGATCCCTGCTTGTGGCCTGCGCCGAAGTTCTTGCTGTCGCTCGCCGAGAAGCCGGAGCTATGGCTGTAACCCTGGTTGTTCTTGAACGCGTTCACAGTGCTGCGGGATGCGCCACCAGCGAAGGCGCCGGAACCCTGGTTGTGACCGGCGGCTCCCCCTTGGAAACCTGACTGGTGTCCGCCGGCCGCGGCGCCATAACCCGACTGGAAGCCACCGCCTACGCCGTGCCCAAGGCCGACTCCATGTCCAAGGCCGACTCCGTGTCCCAGGCCGACACCGTGACCGACACCGGCTCCAACCAGGGCAGGGTTACCGACAACGCCGAGGCCTGGGCCTCCAACGGCCCCGCCAACGAGTCCGGGGGCAACTCCGCCACCGTAGCCGGCTCCGTAACCGACGCCACCCAGGCCCACGCTGCCTAGGACGCCACCACGAGCCTCGACATCCTTCTTCTCGTCCTTCTTATCGTCCTTCTCACTTGCCTTCTTGGCATCTTCAGCGTAGGCGACGCAAGCCACGAGGGCAAGAACGGCAATGGCGGTGAACTGGGGAAGTCACGGAATAAAACGTCTACATGATTGGGCCGTACATTTGATGCACAGGGGCAGTTAAGAGAGCTTGCGCATATTTCGAACACCTCATGAAAACGAAGCCGATACGAAGAGGCGAGTGTACTTTGCAATCACCAATCCTTTCCTACTACGATAACACGTATAGTATTAAGCTCCTAGTAATAAAAACACGTAATAAATTCCGTACAGCGAAAAGCGCTGTTTTCGCGATATTAAACTCGCCTGTTCAAACTCGGCATAGAAGCTCCTCACATTTGAGTTGAAGTGTGCCTTCTCATTTCAAGTAGAACTGGAAATGAACAGGCGAATTGATCATTTTGCGGAAGGGGAAGGTCGGTGTCAAAAGTTTGCGGACCACGGAATCTGAGAAACGACTGAATCTTTCCTCAGCCTTAGCACGCAGCCTGGTATTTAGATCATAGAACCTGTACAGCAGTATATGCCAACAATATACTGTCGTTTAGAGTTCGACTGGATACGAGCACGAGCTGCTAACAAGTTAAACTTTTTTTCGCGTAACCCGCACCCCGTGAAATTTTGACACTGACTTACAACTCAACAAAACCTGATTTCTCGAATTTGCGTCATGGGACGACCGCACGACAAAGAATCGGGCTGTCGTCCGTCAACAAGCAGGTTATCGGCTCCGCCTGGTGTTCCACGCAACTGTGCTAACCATTGGCTATTATAGAAGACGACATTCAGTGTACATTAAGAGAGCCCAGTGTTTCCTCCTTGCCATGGTTGAGTATTCTAACTGCGTGCTAAAGGTCCACGTGAGCGTACGTGACGCAAAGTTACCGTTCAGAACTGTTGATTCATCGGTCATATCGGTAAGACTAAGACGTGGAATATATCCCTCACACGAGAGATATTGACTCTCACTCAAAGATTAAGATGAGAATAACTCTGCGTTTTATATCCCTGCTAGAACCTACTAACATGCTAGAAGTAAAAAAAAAACTACGAAGAATGTTTAGAAGATGCTTGTGAAGGTGAAAAAAAGTTATATGGTCCGTAGTTGCTAGGGGCAACATGCAGAAACAAAAAAAAAAAAAAAACCTTTCAATGACAAAGTACAGCGACGACATATTTCGCGTGACAAAAATATTACGCATCAACGAACTCACTCGGTCCCAACGGAAAGCTACACAGACGTAGCTTGCCCTTGTGACCAGGGCCGCGTTGGAGCTTAACGTAGGTGCACACAATAATTGGTGATCAGAGATGAAGCTGAATGAGGAACAGAGTGACTATATAGCCTGTATATTGTTCAGCCTTAGGCCTGCCATCGGACACTGAAACCAACATCCTTGTCTAACAGCCCTAATAAGACACATGCGTTGAAGCCAACTATACAAATAAAATTTTTGGCCCCAACTCAAACTCCGCTCTATCGTAAGTGGCGAAAACTGTCTTACCTTCATTTCTAGAATTCGGCTACGAGCGAAGTGGCTCAAGTTATCTTAGGATGTCGCTGCTATTTAGCGCCCGAAGGTGTTTCTGTGGTCAGTACACCGCCGGCACCTTTATATATGCCCTGGGCCCAGCTGACCGAGTTGCAATCGACAGGAGCAAGACCTCCGCGGTGACCCTGCTGCGCTTACAGGGGGTAAAGAACGGGAGAGAGCGCGTGGCGCCGGTTTCAACTTTCGCTCTCCACCTCTGAAACAGCGGGGACTCTCGTTCTGAGAAAAACCTACCTCGTCCAGTTCACTTGAAGGGTCTCATTAACAGACTCTGCGACGAGATATGTCGCCGTTTCACCGCGAAGAGTGGAAATGTCAAGCACCCCCTGCGCCCTCAGCCTATCTCACGGAGGCAACGTCTGTTTACCATTGCCGCAAAAGAATAAGACAGAGAAGCAGGCATTAATGGCCAATACCATTGCCAGGTGTGCAATCTTAGCGAGGTCTTAAGTAGAAGCGACGTTTTAGCTTGAACGTTTAACTGTTGCACATGGAAGTTGTCTCATGTTTTTTTTATTTCTTGCGAATGCAAAGCCGGTCAACTGGTTTGTTTGTAATGACTGTAAAACGTGACCACCTTTCTTATACAGTCGTGCCTCATTAAATGACCATCGTTAATATTATCATCATCATCATCAGCCTATATTTATGTCCACTGCATGACGAAGGCCTCTCCCTGCGATCTCCAATTACCCCTGTCTTGCGCTAGCAAATTCCAACTAGCGCCTGTGAATTTCAGCGACCCGAATTATGAAGAACATTTTTTGGGGCGCCAAAGTTTTCGAACCTATTTCCCCATGTCCGAGCTATGTACAGTGCGGAACACATGGATTCCACAGAAACTCATGTATATTTTTCTCATTAATATGGACAGCGTCGGTATGGATAGTACGGTTCAAAATGAAATGAGCCGGAATCCCCGCGCAAACTGGCGGCGAAACTCCAACGCCATGCCGCCGCCGCCAAGGCATGCCGCTGTCAGCACAACTACACAGCCGTCTAAAAAAAATGCGTCATTTAAGGGATATAATACGGTGATAACGGCCGCAATAACGAACGCCGTTTTGTTAAGAAATAAGCGAACGCAACGCACGTGAAAACACGGAACTTTGCCCCTCGTACGTTACAGGGACGTCTCGTCCATTTTTATGTAAAACGGAAGAAAATCTGTTTTCTGCCAGGGACGTTATTTCTGTATAATTCAAAACCAAATCTATGTCCGTTTCGCGACGGCATGCATGGAATGAATACCAAGCATCAACCATGTAAATGCACGGAATATCTGCGAATATCTGTAGATCAAGTAGTAGTGCGCAGGAGGACCAGGCGCATAAGAGCTGAAGATGTCGAAGTGATCCAAATGTGGGAATGCCAAACACTGTTAGAAAACAATCGACACAATGATAGGCAACACAGGTATGCAGTTGTAGCATTGTAAAAAATACCTGTGGAAAAACAGACAAAGAAGAGATATTTCAGTTTTTTACTACGAAAGATTTATTCGAACGCATAGTAGGGGTATTCCTTCGTGTAATTCTTTTTTTCAGTTTACGATGAAAGTTTTCTTGATTTGTCAGAATTTTTTTAATAAGTACGGCGACTGAAAGTATTTTTGTTTCCTTATATTATCCTCAATTAAAAGCTGTGTGCACTTCACCACCCGCGCAAATGTTGGCAGGTGTTTTATATACACAAACCAATTAGTCTTAATTTCTGAAAGGGGTACCGCTGCTGAACGAACCAGTCAGTGCGACTCAGAAAATGGCAATACTGGTATAGGGTTGATTCTTCGTAGGTGCCTTATTTTGGTGCTCGGTATCTTGTTTGTCGTACGTTTCATGTGGCGTAGTTATCTGCATGATCTGTTACAAACGCATTGTAGCATTTTACGTATTCATGAATTCTAGAAGCAGTGTAGTGACTTGTGCTCATGTCTGTTTTGTTGGTCATTTTTGTAAATTGCGGTATAAGTCAGCATTGCTCACTACGAATTCTTGCTTGATACAACAGACTTTCCGTATTTCAGAGTTCAGCTCTTCTGTTCTCTAGTGACGGAAACGAGGGTGGAAACATTTTTGCCAGCACGTTTCTGCGTGATCCAGATACATTTTTCTGCTGTGTGGGCAGCGTCTCCTCTGCCGCAATGTTCGTGATAATTTCGGTACTGGCGTGCTCTATGATGCATTTGCACTTTCTGAGACGCAGACTGAACCTTCAACGTCTTTCAGCTGTTTTTCTGGCATCTCATGCGCAGAAGCCACTATATAGACACAGATACTTTTTCTCTTAAATGCAAGGTTTCTAGCAAGTTGTAGCTCTTGCTACCGAACTCTTCTTTTGCATTCGCTTTCGTTGATACTTAACCCGGGTGCACGATTATTCAATGGAAGCCTTCTCGATTCACAATTTCTTTAACGCGAAGGGCGCCATCAGAGCCCTCATGATCCGCGAGGCGGCTGAAATTGCACTTCAACTTTTTAAAGATGACGGCGACCAGAAAAATGCACATCGCCTTGCTCGGAATTTTTCCAAATTTCTACCCTATGGTTCACGTCGTTGCGCAGAAAAAAAAGATGTATTGTCAATTTTTCTAATAGTTGGTATTTGTCTTTCAACGGGATTAAATATTATTGCCGCCTCGCCTAATCAACAGTATTTGTAAGGAACCAAAGCGCGCATATTAACAAGGCACGACTCTAGTTATTTTCAACGCAACGCTAATATGTTAGGTGAAAGAAAATGTTTATGGATCACTGACCAGGTAGAGGAAGAATAACAATTTTCTTTGAGTGTTTACTGTCTTCTGGATTATGTCTATATTAAACAACCAGCAAAAGAAAATTTGCCCCAGGACATACGACACTCAATAATTTCATGTTTTGTGATGGTGCAATAAATATTTTACCAAGTTTCAACACATCATATTTCGCTTTTCTTATATAGAGCAAATATGCCAATTCACTGTAACTTTATAAATTTGTGAAATCAGCTGCCCCTGTGGTTAGGCATGTACTGCTGGGTTAGTTAGTCTGAGAGTACTATTCTCCAGCGCAAAGACGTGACAACCGAAAAGGCAGGACATGACAGAGTGCTGACCAAACAATCAGCACTTTTTCGTCTGTAGTCTGTTCCGTTGTCGCATACTTGAGCTGGAAGATAGTTATTCTGGTCAGCTTTATCGACAAGGGTGCCTAGATATGCATAGTGTAATGCGCGAGAACAGTCATAATACACATTTTTTATTTTTTTAGGTATTTAGAAGAGCTAGGCTCCGAGTTACACTTATTTTCAGAGCTATTCACAAACCTCACACGCAGGACAAAGCAGGATGGTTGCTTTTCTATTTGTACATGCGCCCCGATGCTTCCGCATTTGGTAAGACTTCTGCTGAAGAACATTAACTCCTGAAGAAGGTTGGTTGTATTGTTGTCCACGTTTAAAGCAAATAATTGAGATGAATTATATACAAAGCTTTCGAGAGACTGGTATATTCCACTTGAGACTACAGGGGTGTGCAAACGCAGGGCCTGCAAACACTGGAACAAAGTGCTCCCACACTTCCACATCCCGCTTTGCCAAAGTGATACCACGCAGAGCGAAGCATACGTATCTATACCCAGACGCGCGTTATTGGGTACACAAGTTGGTCAGTCACTGTACACCGTATAGAGGAGGTGTCTCAACGGTCATCCTTTTTCGGTGCCAGTGGGCCAACAGTTAACTGAGTGTAAGGTCAAATGACCACGACTTTCTCATAGTAGGTCATGATGGGCGCGCCAGTAGACCGAGAGATTTGTGTTTAAGGCAACGTTATTCCTGTTGAAACCATGTCGGAAAGCTGCACTTCTTTACGCCACGACTCACGCCGTAAGGTGCTCTTCGAGCTGCGAAGCGAGCCGCTAGTGCGTTGGTAGAACTTAGCTCCACTGGCGTTAACAGCAGGCCCGCAAACAGCGTTATTTCGGTCCTCATTTATGCATTGCGTTGTGTGGGATTCTCTTTCACGTTTTATCTTCCCGCCCTTTACTCGACAAACTTGCTAAACCTTTTATCAGGCAAAGCGCCCTGAATATTGGCATTTCTTCCCCTCCGTCTCTATACATCGTAAGGAGGTGGGTGGAGGGGTTACCAAAGTCCACATGGTATGACGCATTATTTGTGTGTACGTTAATGTACACCACTTCATGCCAGAAATCATCCTTATGTGCTTTTATTTCTGCAACAGCATCGGTCCACTTATCGGGCTGAAGATTTTGATTCCTACTTCACAGAGAACATCGCACATAATTTGGGCGTCTGTTCAGATGATTTCACACCGCCAGTTATATTGCTCATCATTACAAATCTAACAGTTAACCGAAAGAGAAGGGTAGCTAATGCCGCGGGACTCCTGGACTGAGGGACTACCCACTGCAAAGCGGAGGAGCTACTCACACTTGCTTCGCTCAAGTGCTGTTCTGCATAAAGTTTATTATTTCTCTCTCTCGACAGAGCATGTAAGTTTTCATTTGGAGTGTATGCAGTATACATACAGAATGCTTTGTCATAACGCAACATGTTTGCAAGATAAATAAATAAATAAATAAATAAATAAATAAATAAATAAATAAATAAATAAATAAATAAATGCCAAGTGCTTCTGGAACTAATTCCAATCCTTGCATGTACCATTTTAACAATGTTCCTTTAGATTTCTCTTTAAGGCGTAACTTTTCCGAAACATCATGTACCTTAAAGCTACTGCTCTACAAGACACAAATATGCTCCGAATTGGAATATGCGTTGGCAATATGGGATCCTAGTCACGCTAACCTAATGACTACACTAGAATTAGTATTAAATAATTTGTTTGCTTCATCCTTTCCTTTCATACTATAGGCGAACAGCGAGTATAGCTTCAATGACAGCTAACCTAGCACTTGTCCCACGAAGTAACCGTCGGGAAGTTGCCTGTCTTTTCTGTCATACAACACTTCACTATGGCCTCATGTTGCGGCCACAATATATTTCAAGCCATGTCGATCAACGTAATAAACTAGGAATTGATTCATGTAACACAGACTTTTTTCTTCAGTCTTTCCTCCATCCTACTTCCAGGGAATGGAACCACCATTCAACAAGGGCGTAGTAACCACACTGATAACAATCTTTTTCGGGAAACATTAGCGAACATTAAAGTTTCAGGAGTGTTTTTATGCTATTACCACTACTCACTAGACTATTTTTAAGTGCTAATGCAGTGTGTCCCTAGGGTATTATCAATCAATAAATAAATGAATGAAATAATAAATAAATCAATAAATCAAAAAGGTACAATGGTACAATGGTACAATAGACGAAGAAACCGCTCTTCCACTCAGACCAGCTCCACCGGCGCAGTGGTTATACCATCACGATCAGTTAGCATCAGATACAAGATTTCTCACGTCAGCATCATCGGACCGGTTCGAGCTTGTTGCCCTCCGAGGTGCCGTTGATTGTATTAACAACGAACCGGCTAATCAGTGGGCAATATTTTGTGAATAAAAGGACGGCCCTACAATGTCTTTTGTCAGCTCTTCGTCGCGGGTCCTGTGAACAACTCGTGTCGAAGATACGAGAAATGCACCATCATATGATCGCGAACGGACAGGACGCCGTGTTTCAGTGGCTGCCGGGTCATTGCGGTATCTCCGGGAACGACCTCGCCGACGAAGCTGCTAGGAAAGCACACAAAGGAACAAACCTTGTTTCTGTGCCTTTATCGAGGACTGACGCAGCCCAACACCTAAGCAAGCTAGCGCACCATATGACATTGGAGAAGTGGAACACATCTGAATTCACTCAGCATCGGTTGCATTTTCTCGACCCATCTATGCAACTGCGGCTGTTACCTGGACTTCCGCGAAGTGAGGAAACAATGCTGCGCTGCTTACGCTTGGGCGTTGTATTCACCAGTGCATATACGTGTTTGATTGGAATGGCTGATAGCGCCGAGTGTAATGCCTGCAGTGTCGATGAGACTATAGAGCACCTACGGTGTTGCTGCCCATCTTTTGAAAACGAAAGACATGACCTCTGCAATGCTCTAAATAAGCTGGATAGAAGACCGTTCACCTTGAACAAGATCTTGGGACCACAGCCTCACATATCGGAGCTACAAAAAGCCAAAAAAGCGCTGCTGCAATTTTTGAAAATTACAGGATTAAGTGACCGTCTTTGATCCGGACTCAGTCACTGTCAGTGATATAGAGCAGAAAACTGTTACCACGTCAGCGATATCCACAGTGGACTTCCTCTTCTCTCCTAATCTTTCCCTCCTCTTTTCCCTTCCCTCAGTGTAGGGTAGCAAGCTGGTTCAGTCCTGGTTAAACTCCCTGCCTTTCATTTATCATTCTCTCTCTCTCTCTCTAGTACTCACTGACTTCACCAAAGAGGCTACCAAATGAAGCAAAGTATAGAAGCAAGGTGGCTAAACACGCGTTCTCTTAACTTCGCACTAAACTGCAAGTATGACGGCCCAGTTCGAAACCGCAGTTGATGTGCGCCGTATTTATACACTCGTGTCAGTCACATCACTGCCCCGTAGAACGTCCAGTAGAATCCGTGTTTCAATTGTCCAAAAATGTGGCAAGTATTCGCAAATCAGTTCGTAATCCAAAGTTGTTTGTTAGTATAAGAACAGACGCCGGCCAGTCAGCGAACCTGGCAGCCAGAGAACATGTTTTTTAGCGAATGTTGTTGGCCGATGACGAAAACTTCTTATTAAAGAAGTTTGTGAATTCAGCCCGCGATATTTAATACACAGGGTGTTCAAAATTAAGCTTTACGGAATTTTTAGGAATCGTCTGTGGCAAGTAGCATAATTCTTGTCACTGAGCTGGGTTGTTCGATGTAGTGGACATTAGTAGCACGAGCAATCGAAATAGACATTCAACTATTTAACAAAAATTTACTAATGAACTTCTATGGTGTTCGGCTGCTGAGCACGAGGTCGCGGGATCGAATCCCGGCCACGGCGGCCGCATTTAGGTGGGGGCGAAATGTGAACACACCTGTGTACTTAGATTTAGGTGCACGTTAAAGAACCCCAGGTGGTCGAAATTTCCGGAGTACCCCACTACGGCGTGCCTCATAATCAGATCGCGGTTTTGGCACATAGAACCCATAATTTAATTTTTAACTAATTAACTTCTTAGTTAATTACTTTACGACACATTGTAATTTACGAATTGTAGCCGGTGAGTTTGCAAGACGCATCCACTTGAAATGAATTTCCAAGATGACACCAGTTTCGATATATTATTACCCAAAGTGTGGGACTAAATATATGGGCGTTCCAGTTACTTTTGTGCTTCAATGTATAAAACAGCATTTAGATAAAAACGTAAGGGGAGCAACACTGCATTTTTACGGCGAGTTTGATGGCGCATATCTCCAAACTGGTGTCATTCTGGAAATTCATTCCAAGTGGATACGCCTGACAAGCTGACCGTCTACAATTCGTAAATTGCAATATTTGTCGTAAAGTAATTACCTAAGAAGTTAATTAGTGAGTTTTTGTTAATTAGTTGAATAAGTGTTTGGATTGCTCGTGCTACTAATATCCGCCTCATGTAATAACCCAGCTCAATGATAGGAATTGTGCTATCTGCCAATGACGATTTCTAAAAAATTCCGTAACGCTTAATTTTGAACACCTGGTAGATATCTATAAATGTTAAATTTAGGCACCGTTTCAAATGTACCCCTCGTACGTTGGCGTACGCACCGATTTTTCCGGCCGCTTGCATGGGCCACTTCCAAAACACGCACACACGCAAGTGTGTGTGCGCAATAGGTAGTTCACGCTTGTTCGGGTCCGTTTGTGTGTTTCTTTTTCTTCGATCTTCCTTCGGTTCTTGTTGGATCGCGTTGTACACAGCACAAGCACAGTGAATCGGGTAGTAATTCATGAACGTCGGCATGACATCGATGCATGACCTTCCGCATAACACTCTAATCTGAACCTCGGCGCTTGTCAGTTCAGATGCAGCGCACTAGTGCAGCTGCTCGATATCACCGCGACATCCATTGAAACGAAAATTCGGGACATAGCCATGCTTTGTTCGCTTCGAATGTGAGTAACCCCAAGGATTCCACAAAATATAGATTATTTTATATCGCTGCGGAAACATGATCTTGACATAGCCGATGGTCGCGGTATCGCTTGCGTGCTGTCACGTACCTTTTTGAATTTAGTTAAAAAAGGTGGATAACGGGTTAGGTAAGAAAAAATGAAGATCCAACGCAGGGGCTGAATTTTATGTGAATCGCGCGAAGCTTTCCTAAAGCGGCTAATTTAATGCTACGCAACTAAATACGATCTGTACAATTTAAAAAAAAATCCTATGCATACTCTAATCTAATGCAATGTTTATACTTACGCACCGCGCAGGTCACAATTTAAATTTCATGCAATGTTTATGCTTATGAACTGCACAGTTCCCAAGCTATCGAGAAATCTGAACACCAGTTTATGCGGATGCGCGCTGTTAGACGTTGACGCAGCGATGTCATGAAGACGAAGGTTATATTGGATGTTTATCGAAGAGGGCAACAGGGCAGCTTTTAGGGCAACAGACTTGGACAAGCGGCTGCAGCCTGAACAGATGTTTATAGTGCTGCAAGTGCTACTGTGCTGTGCGGTGACAGTATGCGGTGACAGTGACCGACTGTGATTGTGTGTCTGTGCTCCTTTCTTTCTCTATCTCTACTTTCCTGTCACTTTACCTCTCCCTCCACTCTCTCCCCAGCGTAGGGTAGCATACCGGATCTTCCCATCTGGTTAACCTCCCTGCCTTTCCCCTTTCTTCTGTCTCTCTCTCTCTCTCTCTCCATACAACTTGTGTCACACTGGCAAATACCCATTGTCGGGGATTATATCCCTTAATGATCACGCACGGAGTGCCACATACCCCGTTACCCAAGAATTGGCAGTCTAAATTTAAGAAAGTAAGAAAGCTATTCAGTATCATGCGCTATTTTATGAAGAGGTGCGTATGCTTTAGAGATAACCTATAAGGCAGCACTATATGTACAGGTTTTATCCGTGATTTATCTTTTCATTATATACGAAGATCCGAGGTGTGCTCGCTGGCACTACTTTGCTGGTCGAAATCTGTCCTATATGATTCGAAGTATTCCAGACGCATTCCCAGTTGTCCGAGAATGGTGTAGTCCAAGTGTAAGAAACACCAAGAAGCCGTCGTACACTATTCCATTAAGATATCTGTGCGCTTTAGAAATTTTTATGAGCCGTGATGATATATACTCCCCTGAGCAAAAGGATACGTACAAGGGATTCCGCGATAAAGTCGATTTTATTCTCCGCCTACGAATTTAGCTTGAATTTGAGGACGGCAGTCTAAACTTGGCATTGCAAACTTTCCAGTGCACTCGACCATTTCAGTTTGTACATCTCAATTACGAATTAATTATTTTTTCCGCGAGTCTGTGGCCGTAAACTTTTGCTCGCAGGTTATGTTGTGATTTAGGTTTCACTACGCGGAACATAGGTGGGCTCATTTACTTAATTTTGGGGTAAATTCCGTGCTGTATAATGCGTGGTTGGCTGTGTCCCAGCATGTTATGCACGGACCGACCGAGAGAGCGACTGACCAACCTAAGGAACGGAAACTGTGGTGCGCTAATCAAAGAAAGCTTCGTTTAAATATATCGAGTATAGCAGTAATGTCACCGTCACCATTCCTTCCGGCACATTTCAACGCGTTGGCCTATTTTCGCCGACTGGTAGAGTTGTCCTGAGCAGGCATGGAGAGGTTTAAGACTTAAGATTTGAGACGTATCATGGATATGTGCGAGCTTGCACTCATGCTTAAGATAATAAAAATAAAAGTTTGTGTACAAAATAGCATACTCATTTTAAGGGCTCTCTCAAAAATGGTCTCAGCAGTAACATTCTAATTAAATGACCCCCACGCCCCGCCTCGCCTCTTTCTTTTGCTTCCCGCACCGCAAGATAAGAAATTATCTCTGGCAGGCATTTGCCGTCCAATAGACTAGCAGTTTAGCAACTTCCTGCTCCGAATAGAGGGGAGGACAAGATTGCGCGTGCCATATGCTATGCGCCAATCGGTGACAACGCTACAAGCCGTGAGCCCATTATCGCATTTGTTGGTAACTGAAGTCTAAATCCTGGTGTTAACCTGGGAATAATATAAATATATTAATCTCGTGACAAGGCTGGCAAAAATTAAAAACCAATTTCGAATACGCAAAAATACGCCCGATATATATATATATATATATATATATATATATTTATATATTTATATATATATAAAGGTTAGCTATGCTCACGTGTACTAGCCAGAGTAATATGAGTTATGCGTTACAATCCTAAGGACGTGTAAATTCCTAAGTCAACCTTTGAAATCTCGCAGCAGTATTCAACTTTCGCACGGCTTCTAGCATTTGTAGATTCTGTAATAGACCTGAATAAGGCGAAGAGGAACTACAAATTAGTTTGCAAATAAATGGTCATCCCTCAATTTATTTGAGATGCTGCATGGATGCCACTCTATACATACGAAAAATGACATATGGTAAGTCGAGAGCGTAAAGAAGGGGTTACACAACGTTTCAACAACCATTGTCTGAACGACGGAGGTGTGTTGGGAGCAGGCGCATCGATTTCTAAAGCCAAAAAAAGATCGAAAAGCCTTGAAGAGTCATAGATCATTTCATTTAGATGCAGATGTTTGCCGGCATAAATATTCGCCTACATGCTAGTCCCAAAGGGCGGGGTATAAAGAGAATTTATGCCGTAGCGCATACTGGCATAAATAAAAAGATATCTAGAGAAGGATGACAAAATAAATGCAACTGTGAGAGTTCTCTTTGAGTGTACAAACTAATGCAGCTGCTACCAACATTCAATTCCAAACTAGTTTGGAGCAGTAAAATTTATTCCAGTCAGGACTGCAAGCTACAAGGCTTAAGCCACAAGTATTATCTGTCTCTGAACTTCCATCCGGTTACCTAACATCATTTATGATGCCCACTGCAACAGCGCCCTTAGTCCACTCGATTTGCCGTCTCAAACCTTGATGACTTTTGGAATCTGAGCCAAGAATGACATTAGTCAATATAAATTTTCTTCTCAACTTTATTAAATGCAAACAGAAAACAGCTGTAGATGAAAAAATTTCCACCAACTTCTGGGCAAAACGTAATCGCAAAAAACAACTATAAAAATTACAAATTGGTGCTGGAAACAATTCTTTTTTCGAACAATGTCGGAAACGTTCTGCCAATCTCGGTAGCAGAACAGCGCGATGTTCAATGTCAAGTGGACATCCAATGACTAGCCGTGGATGCCAAGGCCAGCGCCAGCGACGCCTCCGGCTCCGCCGTAGCCGGCCTGTCCGAACCCAGCCTGGTGGCCGCCGGCACCTCCCTTGAATCCAGACGATCCCTGCTTGTTGCCCGCGCCGAAGGTCTTGCCGTCGCTAGACGAGAAACCAGAGCTGTGGCTGTATCCCTGGTTGTTGTTGTACGAGTTGACCTTGCTACCAGCGGCGCCACCGGCGAATCCAGCGGCTCCCAGGTTGTGTCCGGCGGCACCGCCCTGATACCCGCCCTGCTGGCCTCCGGCGGTGGAGCCGTAGCCCGACTGGAATCCGTGGCCGAGGCCGACACCGTGGCCCAAACCACCGCCCACGAGACCAGGACCCACAAGGCCAGGGCCGGCCAGACCGGCGCCGCCAAGACCGACGCCTCCTAGACCAGCACCGCCAAGACCAGCACCATGAAGACCGGCACCGCCGAGACCGGCACCGCCAAGACCGGTGCCGACGAAACCAGTGCCGAGACCGGTGCCGAGGCCGCCGCCGTAACCGACTCCACCGAGGCCGCCAAGCACTCCGCCGCGTGCTTCGACGTCTTTCTTCTCATCTTTCTTGGCCGCCTCTTCGGCGAAGGCGACGCAGGCCATCAGAGCAATGAGG
>NC_051154.1:232490144-232492644 GCF_013339745.2 Dermacentor silvarum | reverse complement strand
AAAAAATAACGCGGCCTAACAGAAAAAGAAACAAGAAAAGAAAAGCCGTTCGGAAGCATGCATGCTGTCGTGACGTAAAGGCTAGGTCACAAGGAGGAGGAATAAACTTTATTTTAAAAAATGAGCAGACGCTAAAATCGTCCGAGGGGGCGGCGTCCCTAGTCCAGGATGCCGTGGGCCTGAGCCGATAGCTTGGCCCTGCTCACCAGGCGATGCGGTCTTCAGGGCTCGGGCTTGTCAGCTGGGCCTCCCACTGCTCGACGGTTGGTCCGGTGATGGGTGTTGTCGATGGGTTTTGTTGACATTCCCATACCATGTGGCAGAGGGTATTGGGCGCAGAGCAGAAGGCGCATTTGTGAGTATAGCTCGTGATACATGGCGTGTAGCGGGTGCCGTGCGGGAATGTGCCGGTCTGTAGTTTGCGGAAGATCACTGCCTCTTCTCTTGTTAGCTTGGGATGCGGGGGTGGGTAGATCCTCCTGCCCAGTCTGTAATAAGTCAGGATATCGGCGTATCTTTTCGGGACGCTATCATGTTGGTCTGCCGGTGCTCGTGAACCCAGTGGGATAGCCCGGAGAATATGATCTCGGGCAGCAGCGTTAGCCGCTACATTACCCGCCAGGGACTCGTGTCCCGGGGCCCAGACAATGTACAGTTCTTGAAAATTGTCTAGTTTTTCAAGGATGCTCAGGGCGTGTTTGGAAATGCGGCCCTTTTGGTAATTTCTGCATGCTGTTTGTGAGTCCGTGATGACTGTCACAAGAAACAGAAAAATTGCGCACAATGCATGATGATCTCCTTGCAATGTCTGGACGAGGCAACGGTCCGAGAATAGTCCGTAAGAAAGCCTGCGATTCCCCAGCGCCTTTCGCTTGAGGCACAGTTCTCGCCTCTGCTGGGCATAAAAAGAACAACCTAACAGCGCATGCCTCATGTCCATTTATGGTTCATCACAACACGTGATGATTCGAAGCGCCCAGTATTACGTAGGAAGTGGTTGGTGAAGTTAACATCTAGCCGGAGTCGGTGAAACAGTTTCTCCGTCTCTCGATAAGTTAACAGAAGGTCCTATGAATTTTAGATCAGGATTCAATGCACATTGAATCGCTTTTTTTTACTGCATCGTCGAACAATGATGCGGAACACAGTTCCGAGGAAAATTTTCATATGCGCCTTATAGCATAATTGAACGAGGAATAATTCACATGTCGTGTTGTTCACAGGCCAATTTTAACATTTCCCCGCCTGGTCATTCTCGGCAAGTCAATGTGGCAGGGTATACGCACTGAAATACAGCTTTGCCACTTTATGCTGGGCTCTGTCCATGTTCAGCGATTTATACATTGCCCAATTATTGCCGTTTTACATCATCGGCAAGGTGATATGACAATGGCACTGCGTCCATTATCTTATTACGCCCACACGCACATGCACGCAAACGCGCACGCACACGTGCGCGCGCATGCACACGGACACGAACATACACACGCACACACGTCCGCACACACACACACACACTGGCGCAAGAAAAATGACGTTTGAAAATTGTGCGTTACCGACAATAGCACCAAACCAAACAATCCAGTTCAAAATCCGGATCACGCGAGCGAATATAGCATTGAAAGAGGCACACGTCTAATAGCAGACAGTTCTTGCCAAAGGAAGCTTCGTGAATATTGCCGCAGTTTATTGCCCTTATGCAAATAAAGGCCAACGAAAGTGATGAAATTAAACTAAAGCAAATATATTGGCTACATTTCGTGACTGCTCACTCCATTTTTGCTGTTCAGCTATATTCTTTTTTCATACTATTTCCTCAAATACGTCCAAAGAAAAATTTATTGATCAAAATATCGAGAAAAAATCACTCCATCATTTACTTAGTTTACAGCTCAAACCAATTACAACTGTGAGTTAATTCAAGTGTAACGTCTTTCTTTCTTTTTTGTTGCTTTTGTTACGTTTACAAGTTGGGACTGGCAGTCGACCACCAAGGTATCACATCTGAAATGTCAAACCAGAGAAGTACAGCAAAAAAACATTTGTGTTTGCCGAATGCACTCACGTTTTTTTTTCGCTTTTTTTTTAGGTCCCGGACTTCTAGTGTGTAACAGAGCATGCGCCATTTCGCAGGCAAGCAAGGGCGCGCTTATAAAATTTGAACGCTTTATGAAAAACAGCACAAAAACAATATAACAGCGACACGCACTGTAGAGAGAGATCATTTACGGAAGACAGAGATGAACGCTGTTTGCGCTGGATGAGTGCCTACGTGCACTACTGCATGCCGCCTGAATACGCTAAATGCACATCGTGCGACTCACCTTGCCCTCGCGTTCCGCTTCGGTAACCGCCCCTAATGTCTTCAATTTCTTTGTTTGTAGTACCCTAAGTATTTTTTTTTTCGTGATTACATGCAGTGCTACGTAAGGTCCCCGAATGTTGGTGCGTGTATACTTAAATCGCCCCATAGAGTTTCATACAATTACTAAAGGAAACC